>NW_024881282.1:61734726-61744726 GCF_018691265.1 Tyto alba
TGCCCTAATGCTTTCTCACTATTAAATTCTCCATTGACTGTAATAAAGTCTCCCTACTCTCAAGAGCTTGGAGAGCTGCTTTTTTTTTTTTCCCCTTTTTTTTTTTTTTTTTTTTTAAGACTGGGAAAGAGAGGGAGATAGATACAGAGAGAGGGAGTGAGAGGAGTGTGCTTTCCAAGGTGGGGTTTCCCAAGCTGTCGATGCTCAAATAAGAACCTTATCCTGAAATTGGCTGCTCATTTCTGTGTGGGCTGTAGGTAATGCACTCTAGCAGGCTTTTGCCACTATCCTATGTGTGAGGTATGCATCTTACAATATCGTACAGACTATCCATATATATGACACTGGCCTTCACAGAGATTTTTTTTTTTTTTTTTCTCCTCACCAAGTGAAAATAAATAGCACGTGGAAATTAATTAGACCTTACTTGCTGTTTGGGGAAGTGAACTGTTGTTTAATAATTGGATGAGTGTGACAACATATTCCTGAATTTTAGAAAGCAGATAAATTACTGTGCCCAGGACTGACCTACTATTTTTATTAGTCCTGAGGAACTGAGGTGGCATGAAAGGAGAAGATACAGCCTTTAAAATGCAGGATAGCTTTTAGTTTAAGATGGAATATGATACTCTACCTTCAGTACCTTTATCCGGCTGTTTGTGCCGGTCAGTTAAAAGGATGTTCATTTAAACATCTTATATATAAATAAACCGTAGTACACAGACAGCGGGAAAAATTGTGGCTTATAGTACAGAGATAAATATTTTAGGCAATGCTTGTTTTTCCAGTTGCAGTTAACTTTAGCACAAATCAATTTCCCTGATTTCTTAAAGCCTTCTCCTGCCAGCTGAGTGCACCTGTTAAAACAGAATGCCGCAGGAAGGATGCACGTTTTCTTTACCTGGCACTCGGGGGGTGTGTGTGATGGACAGAATGCGAAGCTGCTGGCTCTTTTCTCTAGTAAATAAATCTCATCTGTGATAACTTGCAAAAATCAAGTTGTCAGTTTTATTGTGTACCTGTGTTCAAAAACCGGCCTTCAGAGACCCAACATATGAGTGCCCACTTAAAAGTTTCATACTACGGCTTGAATTCTTCACGATAGCAGTGCTTTCTGTGTTGTGATCGAGACTGTTGTCCCATCACTGACCTTTTCAGGGATTTTTGAACTGTTACTTTACTCACAACTACCATCTTCGCTTGTGAAGGTATTCTAAGTAGTAAAATGAATAGTAAAATGATTTTTTTACCATGAAAATTCTATTTTTTCTCATCAAAGATGCTGACTTAACTCACTGATGCAGATGTGATACGTATTCTTTGCGATTATGCTAAGATACGTCCTGTAACTCACAACTGGAAGCTCCGTTTTCCTGAAAGCCCTTCCAGCACAAGGTGTTTTGAGCATACTTCACATTTTCACAGAGAAAACTTACTTGAGTAGATAGTAGTATATTAAACCTACTCGTATCAGTACTTTATTTTACAGTACTTCAACAGCAGTTGACCTAATTAGTGTTTTAATCATATTCATTTACTTACATTTTAAAAAAATATGCAGTGAAGTAATTTATGTCTCTGCTTAACTCAAGCTTTTAAAGTTAAATGTTTCAGATAAAGTGAAAAAAAACCCCAAACCCCTTTACAAACATTCTCTTAGCTTGCCTCATTTTTTGTTCTCACACATTCAGCGATGTCCTTCATATTTGGCATTTTGATTTATTAGGCAATCTTAAGTATTAAAGACTTTTAACGTACCAGCGCAAGACTTCAGATGCATTGTGCCTTGTGTCAATGATGAATTAATTCCAGCAGAGCACAAAAGTTACCATTATTTAAGCCTAGCTCCTCACCCCTGCTTTTACATCATAGGCCAGATTTAAAAGGCTGAAGTTTCGGCAGCGTCTTGGGGAGCGAAGGAAGGGAGAGAGATGTGCGGGCGTGCTGGGGAAGGCCGGGTCCATGGTGTTGGGCGCTGAGCGCTAGAGGCCTCTCGCCTTTGCGGACCAGCCGCGCTGGGCACCTGAATGCCGGTGTGGGGCTGTGGGTCTGGGGGAGCTGCCCTGGTTCGGGGGGGCTCACCCCGGAGCAAGGCTGGCGGCCGCTCTGGCTTCTGGAGGCGGTTTGTGGCGGCGGTTGCCGCCCTCCACCTCCCCAGCACCGAGGGGCGGCACGGGGCGCGCCCTCTGCTCCCCGAGGGGCGCACAGCCGGCGTCACTCGCGGGGGTGGGGACGGGACCCTCGTCGGTCTCAGCACGTGGAAACGGTGCCACCCAGGGCCACCGGGCTGGGGCCCGCCGCCCTCAGCGGCCGCGGCCCGTGGCGCGGCCAGCAGGCCCCGGGGCGGGGCGGGGCGGGGCGGGGCGGGGCGGGGCGGGCTGCCGCCCCTGCGGCGCCCCCTGGCGGCAGCTCCGGTGCCGCGCAACCGCTCCCACCTCCCGGCGTGGCGGCGGCGCGGGCGGCGCCCCGGGGGTCGGCGGCGGCGGCGGCGGCGGGGGGGGGGGGGCGGGGCAGCAGCGGCGGGAGCAGCCGCCGCAGAAGCAGCACCGGCAGCGGCAGCCGCCCTCGGCGCCGGGGCCTTGGGCGCCAGCGGAACCTGTACCTGGCGGGGCGCGCCAAAACCCGCGAGCCCGGCGTTCCGTGCGCCCTGCCATAAAGTGAGGAGGTCTGATTGAGCTACGGCTCTCTCTCCTGCTGTTTGCACAAATAAAAAGACCACATCTTGATGCAAAATAAACACAAAAGCACTGTTGTGACTATAACAGGGAGTCATATACTAATTTATATAATAAGTGGTTGTGCACGCTTTATTCAAGATTATGGCTGCAAGAAATGGCATGAATTGCTGGGTGTGTTTAATGCTGGATTATAGCAATTTGAAACATGTCAAACACATGGCTAATGCCTCATGCTTCACTCATTCTTGCGTAAACCTGCATAGCCACCATCCATTATACCCTTGGTAACAACACAATTCTGCAAGTAAATATTGTTACACTAAGTAACCTTTCAATTCAAGTTGTTTAGGAAGAGAAAATGCAATCTTGTGCAGTCAGTTCCAGTGTCAGTTTAATGTTTCAAAAGGGAAGTGGTGTAGAGAATAAGTATCTGTACAGTGACTTGCTGGCTTAAAACACACACGCGTGCACGTGCACGCACACACGCGCGCAGAAAATGCAGAGTTTGCTGCAGGGGAGAAAAGTACAACGGTAGCTTCTAACTTCACAGGACCAGTACCTCTTTTTTTGGTATGGGTAATTGCTTGGTTACCCTGGCAGAATTAGGCATTCAACCTGCAGCGCAACCACACGCTAAAATAATCTACAATTTCATTCTCTTTTGCAAAGAGCAGCAAACATTTACCCCATACCTTTGTTTAAAATACCTGGTAGCAGAACTTATATCCTACCTTTGGCAGCAAGAGTTTGAGAATCATGGCAGAAGTAGGCGCTGGTGAACGTGTGTGTCTGTGACTGTGGGTGAATGTGTGTGTAGGCACACTCATAACTGACAGCGAGTGTGACAGCAGGAGAAAAAGAGAAGGATTAGGAAGTGTGAATGTGTATAAATGTGTGTAAACAGGGACCTGTGTATTTTTTCTTCTCCTATTTGAAATACTAAGCTTTCAGTCTTAGTATCTGGCAGTCGTTATATTTCCTTTGTATTTATTTATGATTGTTATGCTAACAACACGCACTACTGTTGTAAAAGCAAGAAAAAAGTACATTAGTTTTCATAGTGGGATGTTGCAGATTCAATTTTTTCTGCCACCAATAGCTAAAATTACTGGTACATAGATAACAGAAATGATCCTCATTTAGATGTTTTCAGGACTTTAATTTGTGAGGGCTTAGAATTGATAGTACATACACACACACGTGTATACATGTATATGTGTGTGTATGGAAGAGAAAAGAAGGGAACAGAAAAAGATTCTGTGCCTTGATTTTTCCAGCAGCCTTTTTTCAGTTGTCGGCAGTGAGAAAGGGGCTGTGGACAACCAACAGCATTACTTAAGCCAAAGTTTCAGTATTGTTTTTGAAAATACCCTTTTACAGCTAGAAAAAACATTTTATTCTTAACATAAAAACCTGGCAACTCTATCTTCTTCATATAAATACTTCAGCATTTCCTCCACTTCATTTCTAAATTAATTACCTTTCTGGTATTGATATTCTATAGTTTCATTCTCTCTGTGCACAGCTGTTGGGTTGGATTTGTTGTTTTCTATTGCCAGAGTGGCGTTACTGGTCATGTTATGTTAAAGCTGATTCTGCTGGCTCACAGACACTTTAACTTAAAATGCAGAGCCCAAACTACACTCAGGGGCTTTACAGGGATACAAAATCCACAAGACATAAAACCCTTTGGTTAATAAGAACTGGAAGATGTTTAACCCTTCTCTATTAATTGTAGTGAAAGAGTCAGAGAGATGTAAAAATGGGGGGGGGGGGGGGGAAGGGGAGGGGGCACCACGCAATGTATTTATTTATTACATTTCTGAGTGTTTTCTAATGTTTTGATTATCTAACATTTACACCCCTTTGCCCTTTTGATGCGCTTGGCTAAATGTACCACTGTTATTGTCTAACGTTCGAATTTGTAAAACATGAACCTGTCTGTTGGTTAAATCTTTGTTTGACTAAAAGAGGATTAATGTTTGAATTTCCCGAATTTCCAAATCCTTGTAACGATACAGTTGATGAAGTGTTTTAAATAGATTTCCACTCTGATATACATGTCTTTTTATTGAAAGTAAATATTGTAAAAATCGGAAAGGGCTGCCTGCTCCCACAGTTGTGGCATACCCGCATTAGAATTTTCATATAACTACTAAGGGCAATCAGACCCTTTTCTCTGAATATTTTAAACATTGTACATGTAAAATTTATGCCTAATTTGAATACTTATTAGCTGCCTAATCTCAGAAAAGAGTATTAGCTTTGTTTTTGCCTTGTAAAATTCATCACTGCGTGTATCACATTTTCCATTTCTACTATTTTTCTTCGCTGATGTTTGTAAAAGTGTTTAAGAAGGGCTGTTTGTTCATAAACACATCTGGTGCTGCTGTTGTTTAGTGGGCTGTAACAGCTGCCCTCCTTTATATTAACTGTGTTCGTGTTTGGGTTTTTGGCATCCTGTTTATTTTTGACCAGACCATCTTTAAATAGCTCATCTTTTACTCTTTTAACTTTCTTCACAAAATATATGCTTTCACTTTATCTTGTAGGCGCTTGTTTGTGTGTTAATTCATACAGCATTTTGATTAATATCCCATGCACATAGTTGAAGTTGTAATGATCCTTTTCCTGCCTTTTTTTTTTTTTTTTTTTTTCAGAGAAAGGCTGTTGCTGATACTTTGCAAGGGAACAAATAACTAAGTTCAATAATTAGGCTAAGCAGCAAGCTTTGTTTCTTTTCCCGAGTTTGCTTACACATCCCTCTCCCTTCAGAGGTGTCTTTTAAAGTCACAGCTCAGCCAGGTTGTTGTGGGGACTCTTTCAGTACGTCGGGAGTGAGGGTGAAGGACAGTGAGGTCCGTTCTGACCTCTGAGTGCAGGAGAGGACTTTGGTGGCTCTGAGGAGACACGCTGACCTTTCCATATTACAGATACAAAATGCGCCTTGAAACTCTGGTTTGTAAGGGCACGTTGGTTCTTTATTTACTGCAAAGATTTCAACTGATCTTGGCAGGACATCTCATTGCTATCCTGAAAGTACAGTATATTTATGCAGTGAAAATGATAAAACATTTATTACTGTAGAGAAGGTAATATGCATAATTTATGCTGTTTTTAGCACAATCATTAGTGATATTCTTGATAGATTTTATTTCCAGCTTTCATATCTAATACATGCCTGGAAAATTAATTTTATATCTTTCATTTATTTGCCTATGTTAAAATTGAGTTTTAAGTCATCTTCAAGTGAACAGTTTGATTGCTGCTCATGCATAAGCTTAATTACTTCCCAGGAAGGACAGTATTAAATGTTTTAAATGTCAGAAAAATAAATGAATATCAGCCGTTTGATTAAAAAAATAGGCAATATCTGACGTGTTTGCAGCAGGAGCTTTTTCTTAAAATGCCTCCGAGGCAAAATTTTATTTAGTCACAAAAAAGGAGAAGCCCATTATACTATTTATCATTGGTTGATACCATATGATTTGTAACACCCTTACAAAATTTTAATTTTGTATGATTAGCTGTGCATCATTAAACAACAGCCTTGCATAAGATATGCTGTAAAATTCTGACAGAATCAAGATAGTGAATATTTTAAATAAGGCTGTATAGTCATCCATGGTTGTCAAAGCTAGATAATAGGAAATATAGAGCAGTGTGTGAAATCGTGCCTTCATTTAAACTGGTTTTATAGGTAGACTTTAAAATGTAGTCGTTCATAAATGCTATTGACCATGCTGCGTGCATGGTGTGTTATTTTGGCCGTTAAATGTAAGCACACAAAGATTGCTTATAGAAACCATAATTCTGGTGATTAGTATCTTTATGAAAGCAGAGTTTGCATCGCATTTCTTGGTAAACGGCTCCGCGAGGCTTTTTTCTTCTTCTAAAGATGCTGTCTGTGTAATTGGCAGAGAGGGACATCTTGATAATGGAAGTGTGAAGGTGTAACGCGTGTGTTAATTGATACTTCTTAATCACTTTTAGGTATTAAGTCATGATGCAGGAATCTGCGACAGAGACAATAAGCAACAGTTCAATGAATCAAAATGGAATGAGCACTCTAAGCAGCCAATTAGATGCTGGCAGCAGAGATGGAAGATCAAGTGGTGACACGAGCACTGAAGTAAGCACAGTAGAACTGCTGCATCTGCAACAACAGCAGGTAAGTTTGTTTTGCTTCCTGTTTGTTTTTAAACAAATAAAGGGCTGGTTTTGGATGGGCACCCTTCTGCAGACCCTCTGTGCGTGCTGAATGTGAAGTGTCGTGCAAGTGAAGAGCGTGGGGCGTTATTTGTTGTTGTTTTCGTGCACGTTAATGCTGAAATGCAAGGACCCTGTTTTCGTAGCGGTAACATTTTGCCGATAGTGCTGCACACCGCCGCGCTCGCCTGGTGATTAAAATCCCGCGGCGTATTTATAAAAGTTGTGCCGAAGCCTTGCAGTGCCTGTTTTCAGAATCTGTTAGTTTACTGTGCGATTCGGTCGCGTAGGACGTGATGCAGAGCTTTCCACCAGAGGGCCACATTACTTGAGACTTCGCTTTGCTTGCGATGAATTGTTCCAAAGTCGGAGCTGGCGTGAAGGGACCAGAGTGACTTCTCACAATAAAGATGCTTTGCTGTCGTAGGTGTAAATAAAAAAAATGCTGCTTAGTTCAGAACCGCTGAAATAAAAAAGAGCGTGTGCCTGTGTGTGCATGAGTGTAATTAAGATGTGTGATTTTGAAAAGATGGGAAAAGAGAGAAGCAGCTTTTCTGTAGGTATGTTTCCATTCTCACTTTTTAAACATTTTTTAAGTTTGTCTGCTTGTTTTCTCAACGAGTTAATGGAGAACTGCTTTTATGTTTAAAACTGTAAAATTAAACCGTTGTCTGACTGCTGACGCCATCTAATTATCAGGTGCAATCAATTAATTTTTGTCACTGAAAGATTTCTTCCTTTTAAAACCTGCACAAACATAATTCCTTATACTTTGTTTGCCTAAAGAGTTGCCACCCCGGCAGGGGATGCAGGCTGTACTAATGCAGTGAAGCCCAAGCATTTTGCTTGGTAAACAATTGGGGTCTTATTCTGCAGAGTGCTAGTGCCAGCTCTGAACTCCTAAAAGTCTTCTGTGTCTGGTCCTCTCATCTGCTGAGGCTACTCAGCACCTTTGGAGTTCAAACCCTGCACTTGTAAATGCTGAGGTTTTTCATTACAACGTCAGGTATTGCATTAATGGAAGGAAAGTTGTCTCCAATAAGATAAAATATTATAACAATCCTGTTTTATAGAAACATCTTTCAACATTATAGATAAACTGCATGTGTATGGGGCCTCTGGAATAACAGTTCATAATAGCTCTTAAAATGGAATCATTCTTAGAGCTGAATTAAGCAGTGTACACTGACTACATTTATAGTTACATATTTTAAATGGTGTCAGAAAATGTGAAAGAATTAAATAGTTGTAGATTGAAATATGCGAAATTGTTAAGGCTTAGATCTGTGCCTTGCTTCAAATTCAAGTGTATTCTGTTTTAACAATTGAGCACTTAGAGTATTATAGTCTCAGGAAATACAGGTTTCAGTGTCTTCATTAAGTTCTTAGCAGGCTTAAAGCTATGTATATATGTATACACAGTATTATCTACCTATATATGCACACTGTGTATATATATTATTTTAATATAAAATTGTATATATACACACATACATATATATATATAAATTTAATACTGTTTTAATTGAAAAGCGTGCCATCACCGTTATTCAGCTGTTCAGAATATAACAGCATTTTAAAATCTTTATTGAGAGTGTATTTATTTGGTGAAAATGTTTAGAAAACTTAAGTGAAACACTTCAGAACACAAAAATACTAACAGAATAATGTGCCACTTACATGTTTCAGAGCAGCAGTCCTAGGCATTTGTAGCCAATTTGTCCATACAGTCACATATTCCAGTAGATAGCATTTGCAAAGACCACAGAGAATAAAAACTGAAGATGAAAATATCCAGTTGAGTACTAATAACAGACAGGTTCTGAGGGGACAGGCTTAGAAGTGACGATCTTTTCTTCAAAACTGTGATTAGATCTTAAATAAGCAGACAGGCAAAGTAAAACCATGGGTACAGTTAATAGGACTCAAGAGGCATTTTATGGTAGGGTCTGCACCATAGGATTTAAATACAACTTGAGTTAGGCTTATAAATCCTTCTATAAAATATGTTGATGTGAAACATAAACACTAGTAAACATGCAGTAGGATGTCCTTTAGATAATGGGCATAGCTTTATTCTACTTTTGCTGTTCTTCCTCTTTTTTCTATTTCTTTTTTTTCTGTTTTTGACCAGATGCCTTCTGAAATATGATTTAAGAGGAAAATGATGGCTGGTTTTATTATTGTCACTGTAGAAACTCTCTAAAATGTTATTTTTATTATGCGACTTGTCTAACAAACTTTGACAAGTAGAAAAACAGAGCAAACCCCATTGTACCTACAGTTATTATTCTTAAGATTTTTTTATTCTTTAAATGTGTGCAAACTATCACGTACTGATGTAATAGTTTAACATGCTGGTTTTGGCTTCTCTGAGTCATTTTATTGGGGGCCTTCAAATAAACAAATCAAGTTCTTTATAGTTTTTTCTAAAGCAAGTAAATGATTGCTGGTTTTAATACATTCCCTTCATTTGGGTAGCTACATAAAGCGATGCTAATGCTTAAGAATAGCTGTATCAGCTGAGTAAAATCACAAAATAAGTTTTCACAGTGGTGTGAATATGTACTGGGGAAAGTTAAACATGAGAGATTTTAGACTATGTACAAAAAACAACTGGGCTAAGTTAAAAATTTTAAGTTATATGCAATTTGCATCTTGTTCAAGCATTATGATCACAAATTGGTGGATTTATAGAAAGTAAATAAGCTAAAATAATGGACTAACAGCTAAAATAATTAGGTTCATATAAGCAATTATATGGAGTTTGGACAGTCCTGTTATTGGTTTGATGATCTATGTTGTTGTGATCTTTATATAGAAATAAGAAGTTTGACTTAAATCAGGCAGGTATTCCTCATCCATGTATCAAGAGAGAATGACAGTATTCTGTAATATATTGTAACACATACTTGGTGATAAATGGATTGGGTGCTGTCACAAGTCATCAGGTCGGCTTTGAAGATGTATGACTAGAACGTAAGCAACTTTTTATCTTACTGTCGATATTTATCAATTTATAAATATTGCTAAAGTGAATGTAGATTTTTATTATTAAAATATGATGCAAACTGTAACCTGCTCAGACTTGTTTCTTCTGTTTTTTTTGGCTT
>NW_024881282.1:61749726-61782226 GCF_018691265.1 Tyto alba
CCTGTATTGAAGTTCCTGTAACTGTTCCACTTGGAGACCTCATGTCAGTGCCTGCACTGGTTGTTTTTGTTGGCAGCCTCATGCCAAAGGGAATAAAACAGAATGCCAAAAAAGCCAGGGCTGAAGTAAACAAGCAGCTGTCCCATTTACTAATCCTTCATTTGTTCCATAGTCTTTGAAAGAGGAACCAATGCAATTGCTTATGTTGCTGAAAAGCAGGTAGAGTTGGCAAGGTGGGAGTAGAAGAACACCAGAAAACTATACAAGTTCCCAGATGGGTGACAGAAGCAGTTGGGGTTATTAAGAAAGATAAAAGCCATGTGAAGAACTGGAATTAGTCCATGGGAAAATAAAGATTAAAAAATAAATAAAGCCCTTGAAATACTCAGGAAGATATGTAAGTGGGGTGTAATGATGTACTCGTGCTACTTTGTTGTGAACGTGAACAGAGACGTGAGAGTATTCTGCATGTTTTCGTCTCCTAAAAGCTAAGAACAGCGCTGAGAAATGTGTAGCATTTACTGCTGTTGTTTAAAGCTAGAGAAGAAAAGTTGTGAAGGTAGTTTCAGAAGGGGTGAGGCTAAAGTACCCTTCTCTGGACCTCCTTCAGCGTCTATTAACTTCAAAGTGGTTGTAAATACATTCATAGATGTGAGAGTTATGGGAAGGGTCTAAAAGTTCAGGGTCAAAGATGATAAAATGGACAATGAAGATAACTAGATAGAAGACAGAGCCGAAGGGAGATAAATGCTATAGTTATATCTGAGGAGGCTCTCTTTGCCTGTGAGAAGCACTTCTCCCTTTCGGTCAGGTGAAAGAAAGATATAAATAACCTTAGCCAAACCAGAAACATTGGATAGGAACATTAGAAGTGCCAAAAGATCCAGGTTATTGAAAATAATTTGATTTAGATGTAATCTTTGAGGACAGACTGAAGGTAAGGTGACCACAAAGTGTATTAAAGAAAGGTGGATTATAGCTGAACTTCTTGTGAAGCTCCATACTGAGAAAGCTTATGGTAATGATAAAGAAGTACCATCATGTAGCTTGAACAGTGAAGCTCTTCTGAAGTTGAAGGCAACATAATGTGTAGCACCAGGATGCCAATACAGTGGAAGTCCATAAATAAGAGTTGCCATATAATCAGTGCACTGAAAGAAGATGAGGGAGATGATGTAACAGGAAACAAAAATGTTCCCTAACCAAATATATGTGTACTTACAAATACATATGATTTTATCTGAAATATTAAATTGATTTCAGTGTGAATTTAATTTGACTAAGTGTAGCAAATGAGAAATAATTATTTTAAATTGATGGGTTTTATGTCAGAATGACAGCAGTCACAGCTGACAGCTATTTGGTACAAGAGGTATTTCTATCTTACTTCATTTATTTATTTCCTTAAATAATTGTTTCTATCTGCATAGTGAGTGCAATCAGTATGATTTGTTTTTTCTCTTTCTTTAGGGACCTCAGAACAGAAAGAAGCAGAACTTGTATATATGTAAATGTCTAAAGAGGGCCCTGCTAAGAATGCAGCTAAGTTTAGGAAGTATACTGGGTCACTGATTCTGCATAGTGGACATCAAACTAATCTACAAAGAAACAGTCGATTGCATTGAAAATTTAAAATATCCTGCAGTATGCCAGCCAGTCAAAGAAACAAATGCCCTGTACATCCTTCCCAACACAACTGCGCAAATATATTAAGCTATCAGAAGACAATCTGAAGATCTTCTGAAGATAAGTGTGATTTGTAGGAATTAGATTGGGTA
This sequence comes from Tyto alba, assembly GCF_018691265.1. Classification (NCBI taxonomy): domain Eukaryota; kingdom Metazoa; phylum Chordata; class Aves; order Strigiformes; family Tytonidae; genus Tyto; species Tyto alba. Next base: position 61,751,505 of record NW_024881282.1, read on the forward strand.
GCTTCTGTTTGTAAGAGAATCTGAATGGGTGGATTTTACATCTCTGAGTGTGCATATTAGACTCAAAATTACTTTGTAGTCACTTTACATTACTTTGTATAGAGTCTTTGCAGCCATGGGGCTGTTTAAGCCTGAGCAGAACATTTATTATTATATTGTGTGGCATGAAGTGCTTATATATTGTTATTTATAATAACTCAAGTTTGATACTGGATTTAGAGATTAATTAGCAAAACTAGTATGGCCTGTCTTTCAGGGTTAGTAGTAGTAAAGCATTGCTCAGAGTAGGCTGCTTCCACTAAGAAGCCATAGATGCATCTAGTACTGACCTCTAAATTGCTATTTGTTTTATTAATTTGAGGATTTATTTTAAATCTGTAAACTGATTATCTTTTCTTGTTCCCAGTGAATCCTTCCACCTGCTGGCTTTGGCTTTTCTTTCACGGGGTCTCCTTTCCCTCATTCTTTCTGCTGGCTTTGTATCTGTCGTTGTTGGCTCAGTTTCTTTATCTACCCTCCACATTGTGCTCCCTTCACCTCTACCCTTTCTCATCTGTCTGTCTTGGCCACACAAACTTCTGCTTCTGTGTATTTTTCTCTATCAAGCTTGATGCCTGTGCATACCAATCTTTTAGTCTCTTTTATTTAACAAAGTATATCTCTCTGTGGCTGTTGTAGTTTATATAGGAGATGTTTTGAGAAGTGGATGTTTTGATCATAGAATAGTATATAATTGTGTACCAAATACCTGGAAATGCAGCCTTAAGAGGCAGAGAATTAGCATGCAGACCCATCCCAGTGGAGTTGTTATCAGTTTAATTCCAAAGATGCATCTAGCGAAGTTGTAGATGGTTTTTACAAGCATTTTACAAGTGATTTTTGTAAAGACCAAATGTTACCACTGGGGTCTTATCCTAGTCAAAATGGGCATGTGTCTGCTCAAAAAGAAAGACTGAATAAGATTGCAATGGCAATATTAAATAATTTTCAGCAAGAACTTCAACATGAAAACTCTGGAGATAGATTGAGCCAAGGAAGAAATTCACTTAAAGCCTTAATATGTAGGTTGTGATATAAAGCCTGTCTTCTCCCTTGGACTGCCTAGAAGGGGTACAGTCTTAGTCAAATGAAGAGAAGTAACTTCCTCGAGAAGCTGGTTTATCTGAGCTAACTTTAAACTAGCTCTGTCTGTGCTGTTAGTGTTGGATCTGCAGGACTGTAGAGTACAGTAAAATCTAAACTGCCTGAATGTTTACGCAGATACTTTGGCTTTTGCAGTTTGCCCTGAGCTATGTCTGTCACAACCAGCAGTACCCACTAACCTAGTTAAAACTTAGCTCGTGTATGTCTGTCTGCTTGTGCTGCACTCACAGAAATGGGTGTGATATAGATGTGTTCCCTTACCTGGGCAGGTTATAGTTACAGATTTCTGCTGTGTTGTATTTTGGTGTGCAGTTCACTGTGTTACGCACCTGATCATAATTGTTCAAATTGTTAGGTCTTTAGGATGACAGTGTAGTATACAACATGTATTTTGCAACATGTATAGATGACATCTATAAATATCAGTAGGATATCAGTATATGTAATTTAAGAATGTGCTACTTTTATAGATCAAAACCAAAACATTTAATCTAATTTATGTTTGCCAAGATATACAGACAATTCCAGGAGGATCCATATGCTTTTTGTTTGTTGCTCTCTTTAGGCTGTATGATCTTTTTATATACTTACATTCTTAAGGTTCATCAGTTACCTCTCTACAAACTGTGCAAGAATCTAACTGTGCTTCAAACTGTACTGCCAGTTTTCACATTTAAAAGCCTTCACACTGTAAAGTAATTTGTCATCTCAGAGTACTCTTTCTTTGAAATTCTTTTATCAAAATGAAAAGATGAAGGAAAGATTGCTATTCCCTGTGTGTTGTATCTCCAGGTGTCCTATAAATAATAAACTTAGTGTTTTGTTTTATTAATCCTTCTAACTGTATCCTAAAATACAGAAAATGATAGCAAAGCTCTCCAGTACATAAGAAGGCTTTCCTTTCATAAATTATTCTTCCAGATGCAGCATCAGTCCATCCTTCGGTGCACTCCAAACCTGCGCACCTTACTATTTTTTGTACTGCAGACCTCCTACAAGCCTCAGAAACCAGTGGTTTTGTTTATTTCTCCCCTAAAAGTTGTTATTGTGGGTGATTTTATATTTTTGGCCCTCTTCTTCATTCTTCCACAGAATGTTCTGTGGAAACAGAAACAGTTTGTCTTGTGTTGGTCTTTGAGGCTTTTCTAGCAGTTTCCTCAGGAGAAATGTCAAAGAATATCCTATCTTCTCTTTCTCTTAAATCATAAGAAACAAGTCATAAGGAACCATCCAGTTCCAGACTTCAAGACTTGACTTCACAAGTAAATATAGTTAACAATAGAGTCTGTGATCTGATACAGAGAGCACAGATGCAAACAAAGTTCTTGTGTTTGTGGATCTGAGTTGCAAGATACACTGAACCTGCTGTTGGAAATTGTCCTGATTTCAAACGAGATTGTTTCTAGTAGTCCGTTATCGCTGTTAGTCCCGCTTTAGGGCAGTAAAGGTCAAAAAAAAAAAAAAAAATCACAGGAAGCAAAATGCATATAACATGAAAAATGTGTCAGAGTTTCTATGAAACACCGCCTTGTACAAGATGCTACCTATCTGGTTTATATAGTGAACTTAGAAAGGAGTAGGAACCCCAGTATTCTTGAGCTGTTATTTCAAACAGTGAAGAGAAAAACAGTTTGAATGAAATTACCTGATGGTATAATGCAGAGATTTTACATATGAGTGTATTTGTCCTAAATCTAAAACATCTAGAACATATCCTAGATCCTTCCAGATGTGGAGGACCTAACACATTGGGAAACAGATCCTTTGGAAGTTGGAATCTATTTTCTACCAGCCTCTTTCATAACAGAGAAATGTCTCTAGCATCCTGAATACATACATGTTCACTTTCTGTGTTCTGAACATAACAGTAATGATGTTATGAAATTGTCATTACAGCCTGAAATGTAGGGCAGAACCTATGCAAGATTTGCTCCTCTTCCTTCATAGACTGCACTTTCAGGGGAGTGGCTGACAGTGCTTTAGAAGTGAGCGTAGTTCCAGCTGAGGAGGTGAATAACATCTTAATCTATATCCTTGGAGTAATTGATGTGCAGTAAATTCATCATTAATATTAATTGTGTAAAGTTTAAGTATTCTCTTAATCATGTCTGAAGTAATTCTCAGAAATCCTAAGAAAATTAGAACATTTATGGATTTAATGGAAACTCAAGCAGTGTATATAAATAATAGGTAAGCCTTCATGAAACAGTTGCTTTTGGGACTCAAAATATTTGGCAAACAGGTACAGTTGTATCACTGTTTGTGAGAACATCAGTGAAGATGGTAGAATTTATCTATATTATATGCAGTAATGAGATACACAAAAAATATTTTTGTCCTTTTATAAATGTCTTTAACATTAGCCTCTATTGATTTGCAGTCTTACATGTTTCTCAAATTTTTTTTAAGTTTTTACATGAATTAGAAACATGCTATCATACTCACAGGTGTCTGTTGACGTTTCAAAGACATAACAAACCCAGAAACGTTAAATTAAATCTGTCCTACGGAATATATTGTAAAGTATTGACTTAACACAGAAACACAAGGAAAATGGGTAAGTTGATGCATTATTTTATCCCCGTCTACTTTGTATGAATCCTTAAAATTCTATTAAATCACTCAAACATGATAGTTACTGAAAGGTGTGCTCTGCATACCTGGTAAATATGAAAATGAAAAGGAAAAATGGCTATGTAAAATGTCCTTATGGGTTTCAATGGCAATCAATATTAATGTTTCTCAAATATGTTTTAGTGGGTAAATGCATCATGAAAGTTAGAGATTTTAAATTATTTTCTATAATTGATGCATAGAGCAAGAATAAGGTTCTTGTATTCAAAAGCGAAAAAGAAGGCAGCAGTGGTTTATTGGAAAGGACAAGAAGCTATATTATACTAGGGGCTCAAGTAAGGAGAAACCAGAGAAGGAAGATGAATTGTGGAGTGGGAACTGAAGGTTAAGAAGCTCTGGAGTCCCGGGGACATAAGAAACTTGGGTTAGGAACATGCAAGCTTGTTGTAAGCAGAGCAGCCTTTGTAGTCTGCGATGCATCCAGGGCAGTGCTTCCCGCAGATGATGCTCTGTCTCCATTTAACTTCTTGGCTCTCTCCCACATTACTTGACATTCCCTCTGAAATGAATCTTCTCACCTCTTTACAACCCCCATGCATCCTTCCTTCTTGAACACACTGTCTTTACAGCCCCAACTTACCAGTTTGCAGCCTTGATGTCTGTCAATCAATGCTTGTCTTTTTTTTTTTTTTTTTTTTTGGCCACCTATGACCACTGGCACCTGTCCTTGACCACTGCAGCTGCTGGGCTCTTCACACAAGGAGAAAGCAGCTTGATTTTTTGGTATGGTATAGATTTCACTTAATGAATTCTCCAGAAAAACCTGCTGTGCTAACGTGCCTGCTTTCCTTACTACTCTCAATGAAACAAAAGAGAGCAAGTGAGCGTATGAGGCTAAGAACAAAATTGTACTTGCTCAGGTTTAGTCATAATACCTAGCCTAAACTCTCTTACTTTTAAAATCCAAGTCAATCACCATTAACAAAATAAAATAGAGATTAGGAATCATATACTGTATGATGTTTGTTGTCATAGAACTCTGAGAAATGCAAAATAAACAAAGCCAAATTTTATCAGGTCCAGAAAAGTGCAATGAATGCAGAATTTTAATTTGTGTGTTATTTGAGCTCTATGGTACAGATTACATGAAGTACTTGCATGAGAAAGTATGAACAATGCTCCCAGATCTTAAAAATTGCATTGTCCATTTTTTTAAGAATCCAATTAGGGAGTAACATTGTACAAAATGAGAGTAAATATATATATAAGATAAATACCATGGCACTGTGGATTTGTTTTGCATTTGGCCAATAATCTCTAAGATTAGAGTTGGGTAGCTAATGTCAGTTAATATGAAACATTATAACTCATTTGTGACTGTGCCAAACAGCAGAAACAGTAGGAGATGCATAGCAGTGGAAACAAGAAAACCATGAATTTAACACAATAAATTTACATTGAAAGTGCTTTAGGGAGCAAGCCTACTTAATTGAAGAGGACATAAGCACATGTTTATCTGCTGTGTTTAATAGAGAATGTGTAGCACATTCCTAAAAATAAGCATATACTTAAAGAGCTTAACTGTCGCAAAGGTAATAACTTAACAGGAGTCATGGAATAAAAGCCTGGGCATTTCTGAAATATATAATTTAAGGATCCTATTTTACAGTCATAAAAAGTACAAGCTCAACTTTAGGACAAATGTTTTGTTTAACATGTAGCATTGTTGCTCCAAATTTCCAAGTGATACAGTTAACTTCATTCAATTCTCTGCTCTCATCCTTTCATCCTTAATTATACAAATAGTTTATTTAAGGGCTACAAGACTGAGCAGTAAATAAGTAAACTCATTGGTAAGGTTTGTAAAGTATTGCACCATGTACATTTTTCTGTGTTACAGCACAGTAGAATGAGTTAAAACATCACCACTCAATACCACAGTGTTCTTTAAAGATAAAACCTTCAACATATTTTAGGCTTTGGATATCCAAACTTCAAGATGAGTTGGACCCAAATAGTATGAAGGGAAAAGAATGTGTACCTCTAAAATTCCAGTTTAAGTTATTTACATTAGAATGGATTTCTTTTTCAAAATAGGCCAGCTTAAATTTAACATTTAAAGTATGAAAATACTTACATAGGCCTATGACTGATGCAGCCTAATATAAGAATTTAAATAGATAAAACAGACTTGTTGCATCAGTGAATTCTCTTAAAATTTCAATGAAACAAAAGCTTCTGCTTTTTTAATTGCTGTCAGAATCAAATTCATGCTAAATTGCAGTCTAGTCATTCTTTGTAAAAATGTTGCCATGTCATCCATTTAAGTGTCTATCATTAAAATGTTTTTAATTAGAGTGAATGCTGGTACTTACCTGTTTTTTATTGCAGGAATATGTTTCTGCTGCACAGGAACATGTTTCTATTGTCCCTCAATGGACGTGCTAATTCAAGGCTGAAAAATCCAGTGTTAACTAATAGGGCAATGTAACTTCTTTTCCTTTTCCAGATTATTTTCCTGGCAGTCAGGTACATAACTCATTTTAGGAATTACAGGAGGATATTTCTTTATGTGCCTGTATGTATCCATAGTCACTTTTGAGAATATGCCTCTGGTTACCAGAAACTATTGGCCAGGTCACTCACTAGAGTGTAATACTCCTTGCATAATAAATGGCTAAACTTTAGATACTTTAATAATCTAATAAATCCAAACAGTCTTAAAATACTATTTTGAATCTAATTCTAATTTCCATCTCAAGGCAATGTAGTAAGATAAAAAATAAAGAAATATTTTCTAAATAAGAAATATGTCCAACGTATTTATATGCATTTAATAATAGCAAAAAGAAACAACTAATTTAACGTAAGAACTCATGTTTTATTGAACAGCAGCATAACCTAATGGTTCAGTGAATCAGTGACAAAGAACTTCTGCTTAGGCAAATACAAAACAAGATTAAAAATCTACTGTTTATATCAAGGGTTCCTTCATGCTGGTTTAAATTGTCATTAAAACTGGTGATTTAAACAATTTTATTTAAATCAATCCATCCGTTTAAATGACCAAATAAGAGAAGAATATAAAATACATAGCCAAGGGACCAGAACAACTCTCTTGGAGCTCCCTCCCTGCTGCTTTTGATAAATATATCACAGGTTTTAAAAAGTAGATTATCTTTACCTGACACAAATGTTGAATTGTAGAATCCTAGAATGGTTTGTGTTGAAAGGGACCTTAAAGATCACCTAGTTCCAACCCCCCTGCCATGGGCAGGGACACCTTCCACCAGACCAGGTTGCTTAAAGCCCCGTCCAACCTGGCCTTGAACACTTCCAGGGAGGGGGCAGGCACAGCTGCTCTGGGCAACCTGTGCCAGTGTCTCACCACCTTCACAATAAAGAATTTCTTCCCTATATCTAATCTGAGTTTACCCTCTTTTAGTTTAAAGCCATTACCCCTCATCTTATCACTACGTGCGCAAGAGTTGACTCTCCCCTCCCCATTTTTCAGTGCATGAGAGACGCTAAGTGTTTAGGGATTTTAAAAGAACAGAGAGTGGGTTGAGCAAGTAACAGACTGGCCTGGAGAACTGCTTTAATTCACCTGCAGAACTGTGGGTCAGCTTACCTCATGGTGGAATTGAAAAGTTCCCTTTATATTTCCTCTGTTATTTTGGTGAGACAAATGAGAGTCTTAATTTCTGAGGTTTATATAGTGTCTGGGTCATTAAACACTAAAAAGTGAGGTTTCAGGTATTTTAAAAGGCAACTCTAGGGAGTATTTCTGATGGCCATGTGTACCTTGAGGAGCCAGCTCCCCCAGGCTCGCTCCCTAGCCATCAAAGGAAGGTAGACCTTCGTGATCTTGCACACAGCTGGGAAGATGGAAAGTATTGTCCTTGTCAGTTGGCTGCAGAGCCAACAGACTGCAAGAGATTTATTTTTTACAGAAAGAGTGGTCAGCATGAAGCTGTAGAGGATGAGCACATGGCTCCTGCAAAGATCCCCCGTGGTGGGAGTCCCTCCAGCTACTGAACATGGGGAAGGTGAGGTCCCACCAGCCCATCTCGCTGTGCTCGCTCAGCTACAGGGCAGGGCTGCGGGGTGTCTGCGCCTCTTGTCCGTGCCCTCAGCACCTGTAAGGGGTCTGGGAAGTTAAAACAAGGTGAGGGGAGCAGTTGCTGGGTGGTGGGTTGGTGAGGGATGACTGAAGGAGAAGGAGAGCCAGAGGGGTTGGACAAGGGCAGGACTGGGGAGAAGCAGCTGCAAGATGGGAGAGGCAGGCCAGGGCCGAGAGGATGGAGCAAGTTTGGGTGGTGAGCAGCAGACTGGGAAGCAGGGAAGGGTATAGGGGAGTGGAAAGAGAAATGGAAGATATGTGGCCTGGATCATGTTTTCTGAAGTGCTTTGTCATTATTGCAGTCTTGCAGTATTCTTTGCATCCTCCCAGTGGTAACTTCATTTTCTGATCAAAATTTACTCAGCTTATTAAGAAATAGACTTTATGCTAATAATGCATTTGCCTAAGTACATTTAATGTGATATACTTGTAAAACTATTTATAGTCACAGCATATATGTGACAGTGAATTAAGTATATTTTTTAAATTGCCATTCTTCAGCACTGTACACTATTGCATTGATTCTTAGACTGCATGACGTTAATGACACTGTGGTAGAAGCTGTGAACATTGTCAAAGGAGCTGTGCAAATCAGTGTAAAACTTCATGTCGTGCAACTATGACACAGTAATGCTTCTCAGATGTATGATCTCTCATAATTTGAACAGCCTGTAGTAATTTGTATGTAGAATCATCTCAAGACTGAGATGGGATAGTGCCATATGGGTTGGTTGTCCTCCTTTCCCGTGTGAAAGAATTGTCAGGTGCTCAGTTGGAATCGTTCATAGACACAAAACACTGCAGCAACAGACCTGAGGTGGTAAAATTCAGACTGAAATGACAGTGTAGAAAGGCATATGTTGCTAACATGCTGATTCATGCCAGAAGACTTTTATACTTTATATACTGCAGGTGAAATATTGTCCCTGTTCAATATGAGGCCTAAACCAAAAGAAATGTTTACAATACTAAAAAGGCAAACAAATAAACCCCTTCAAGTTTCAAGTATTTAAATAATTTTAGAATGGTAGATAATTTGTTTATTATATATTTTGATTTTACAGGGATTATACAGTCCTTACATAAATACTGGGAAATCCTTCTATTACTGATGCTTTCCAGTACCTATGTTGTCCCACCTTATGGAATTCAAAGAAATCATTTAAAAGGCATTTTTTTATCTAGCTGTGCATATCAAATTTATAGAAGAGTGTCTTATCAAATTAAAATTAAAGTAATGTTGCTACTCTGAAGCTGCTTAAAAAAGAGGTGAATTTTATTACAATAGCTCTGCCATCTCTAAGAATTTGTAATAATGAGCCAAAATCAAAACAGGTAGAAAGGGGGAAAGGGGTTAGAATGAATAGCTGTACTACACTACACTGCATCTGATTTCACCTGTTTCAGCTCTAACACTATTATAGTTTTTTTTTAAAAAATGTTTTTATTAATCTCTGAAAATGACAGGTGTCAAGAGCCTTTTGTGATACACATACAAAAAACTTGCGGTCAAGAGGTCATATCACTGCAATGTATTAGGCAGTAGCCTTCTCTCTTGTGGAATTTTCCTTGTTTGAAGTGTTTCCAGTGAAAGATGCTTGCTGTAATGCACATCAGTAAAATGATCTATTTGGGAACAGCTTTACATGGTAAAGGAAGCTATGAGACTACTTTGGTATTGTGTATGTCTTCTCTCTTAACAATTGCATGTTCTGAACTCTCTAGGATGCTATAAAGCACACAAAGGATATATAGCTTACAAGAACATATGTGTTTTGGGATTGAATTTTTAAAATATTATTCTCGTCATGAAAACAATTTTTTTTGCCTTTTTATTTTTTTTCTTACTCCTTAAAGAGAGTTCTGGTGTCCTGAATATGAAGCTGTGTATTTCATTAAGCTGTCTTTCAGTATTTTCTTTGTATTTTCTTCCCTGGCTATGAGCACCACAACTCCTAAGAAGATGAATGGAGTATTCAAAATAAGATATTTACACGCACGCACAGAGAAAACAAAAATGGAATGGTTTGAAAACCTGTTTTCGTATGCATAAAGGTAGTTGTTATTTTAAGACAGCCATGTGTGAGGCTGGTTTCAGAGGCTCTCCTTGAGCTCTGTGAGTCAAATGGACAAATTCTTACCATTGTACTTTGTCTTTGGGCACATCAAAGCTTTGGCAAATACCTGTCCAGGCTGGTATTTTCAGTCAGGTTATGTAATACACTACATAATCATTAGGAAAAAAACCTCGAAACAGTAGTGGTGAAGACTTTGAACATTTATATAAAGTTCTGTGTTAAAAATGTTTCTTTTTTCAACACATCAGTCTCCAAAGTGGTTTGGCCCAGGACCTCATTAAATAGTTGTACGATGTGGTGATCCTGCTAGAGACTTTTTTTTTCCATTTTTGATCGGTTGTTTTGGGTAGGTGTGGAGAAGGCAGATTAGTCACAAAATTACAAAGATACATTATAAACTAGCTTTGAGATACCCACATCAAAGTAGGGTCTCTAATTAGGGATTTAGGAAAGCTGGATTATAAAAATGGGGGCTGGTTGATTGTTCCTGAAGTGCCCTGAGGGGGAGGAGAAAGTGCTCACTCAGCTCTTCCATGCCCCGGCATCATGCATGGGAAGGACTGGGAGACTCAGGGAGTGTATGCTTTTAAAAGTGAAGTAAGATGAGGAGTGGGTTTTTTTCAGTCTCTGGTAGAAGCAGGTTAATTGTGTTCGTGTGGATCGGGATGAAGAGCAGTACTGTATACTCCTTGTATCACGTGGGCTTTGATGCGGGAAGTTCTGCAAGATTTACATTGCAAATTGTTAGGAAATGATATTTTGATTTTTAAAATAATGTTCTTAATTTCCTTTTCCTTCTGGCTGTGCTTGTGCAGCATGTTTACATGTGCAGGCAATTGAGGATTTAAATATAATTGTCCTGCTATACTTTATTGAATTGAAAGAATGGAATGGAGGAGACAAGAGGACTCCAGGATGGAATATTATGATAGTTACCAGAGCTGAAGACTTGGGCAAAAGATATAAATTTTTGTTCAAAAGTCTTTGAAAAGACAGTGATTTTTTTTTTTAGAACACTACAGAGGCAGGACCGGCTACTGCATCTACAGGAGGAACAAGAGGAATGCACAGATGATAGGGGATGGTAGTTACAGGGAGTAAGAAGGCAGCAAATACAGAAAGAATGGAAGAAAGGTTATTTCAGAATAATGAAGTGTAGAGGAATCTGTATCCATCAGAAACTTTACAAACAGCGTTTTAAAAAATATACTCAGTATTACACTTCCTGTCCACAATTTACTGATAGCTCTGTTTTCAGCAGTTCAAACAACAAAGACTAATAACAAATACGAAAAGGAAAAATGGAAGACGATATCCAGGAATGAACAGCTTAGGAATTCCACTGTGTTTCTGATTGCTGTATAAAGCCTCTTCCTCACTGTTATCTTATTTTATGGTATTCCCCAGAATGCATGAAATGTTAGATGTCAAGATCATAGCAGTGAAATAGAGATGTTATGAACTTCTACTCCTACTTAAACAGTCTATCTCTAACAGTCTGCTGAAAATTGTTATTTTGATGCATTTTTATGTATGGTGATCTTTAGGGGTAAAACTAGAGGGCTAGCTGTTACAGCTAGGGTGGGATGGGAATGAAAATTAGAGTTTAGCTTTGTGTTTTGTGAGGATGAACAATTTGGAGAATAGGCCAATTCTGAAATTCAAGTGTAATATCTTTGCTAACATTAAATATGTGATCACCATTCTGGTAGCAGCAAGAGGAAAAGGACAGACCAAACACAGAAATTATGGTTGCATTTATTTAGCCTTAACTATTTTTAAATAGCAGAATATCAGAACCCGTGTGAAACAAGATAGAAAAAAACCCAATCCATAAAGACTGACTGAAAATTGCTAAAGGAAAGGAAATACAGAAGGAAGGACAAAAGAGTACACAGCGACAAAAAGGGATAAGCAGAAACTGGAGGAAAGAGAGCTTGCAGAAGACAGAATTAGAGTTTATCTTGGAAATTATAATGTTTTCCCAATCTGTGAGTAACTAAATGTGACATTATGGTAGCGAACAACTATTGAGCAACAACTGCAAATGTAGTAAATACATAAATACAGTATTCTATCTTCAGTCATCCTGAAAACTTCCCTCTGACATCATCTGCTATGATACTAGATTGATGGAAATGTCTTGTACTAATTTTGTACTCCAGCCTTCAGACTATCTTTGGTCTGTCAGCCTAACAGTCTGCACATGGCTTCTAAGGTCAATGGCATTAAATAGTTAAGGCCAAAGAGCTTGTATTTTACCGTATCCTGGAAATGTATTTCATTATTTTTTGTAAATAATGAAGATTGGCCTGGAAACTTAGGTTCATAGCCTTGATTCACTTAGTAGCTGTATATCTTCCATGCATGAATAAAGGTTTACAGAATTATAATGGAGTATACATAGGAAGGCAATAACGTAAATAATGGTAGTGCTTTGGCATTTAACTAAAGTAAATAAGAAGTGATTGAGACTTATTTTCTCAAATTTTGGATGTAGAGCTTCTTGACAGGATTGGATGAGGTAGAATAGGAAGCTGACATAATCTTATCTAAGGTAGACAAAAGCCTGAAGAAGTGCATTAAGTAAAATTTCACTTCCAAAATATTGAAAACTCAAACCGCAAGGTTTCCTGGAAGATGAAGTGTTCCAGACTTCAGAGGACAGCATGCTAGGTCATTGACATAAGACGGAAGAGCACTCAGCTTTCTTAAAAGCTTGTTGGGACATTAGTGAGATCCAAGTAGTTTTTGGTTCCTGTCCCAACTGTGCTATAACAGTTTTCAATATCTTTTATGTTCATTCATTAGTTTGGAGCTTTCATTATGTGTTCCTCCATTTTACAGAAAGTAGGAGACTGTTACTGTTTACAAACCTATTTATTCAGAATATTAATTTACATATGTAGAACTTGAACATGTGTGTTGAATCAAGATTTTAAAATCACAACACTCAGTATTCTTGAGTGGTTTTTTTTTTAGTAGTATTTTTCTGAAGGGTTACAAAAAAGTGTTGAATTACTTTTCCTTAAATGACATATGTGAGAAGAGAAAGAGCAGACATGTAGGTCCAGTCTGGTGTGACTAAAGTACATTAAAGACAACGAAACTGAAGGAAATCTAATAATAATAATTAAAAAAAGACAGAGCTAATATCCTCTTATGTTTCTTTTTTATTCTTTAATTTAAGTAATGTGTATTCTAATTTTATCATACTCTAAGGTAGTCATTTTTTCATGGATAACTATTACCAAATTTTCATAAGTACACTACTCGTTTCAGCAGCGCTGATTATTGTTTTACCGATGTTTTTCATTCACAAATGTCAGTGACTCAGGCAGACAATGACAAAGTTGAAACGAAGCATGTTGCCCAATTTTAGAAAAAATACCCCGGCATGAGAACAGCACCCAATTTATTTTTAGATTAAAGTTATCTTGAAATCCTTGGAAAGATGACTTCATACTTTTTTTTTTTTTTTTAATACTATGTCTAAAAGAAAACCAAGTAAGATTGGCATATTTTACAGTCTTCGTTAGTGCCCTTCTCACTCATTATGAATACTGGAACATTTTGTGTTACAGATTTCCTTTCAAAGTAAAATGAACATTTCTGCTCATTAACAGAATTGGAGGATTTTTAAATAGTTGTGTAATAACCCCTAAAAAAAAACATCAGCACAGCCAATACATATATTCCCTTAGGCATTGCAAACCAAATATTTAGCATTGCATTGTGATTCAAAGAAACAATGCTGTAGAAGAGAAAGAGTCGTACAGAAAAAGTATTCTATAACAAGTCAGCAGCATAGTATTTTTATAGTGCTGTGTTCATCTGCATGGTCCCACACCCTCTTGATTGTTGTTCAGATAAACTGGTTTCATCTCAACCTTCTCTTCCTAGCATACAGTTCAGTGTTACCAGGGACTTAATTTTGTTGGGGCAATCTGTGTCTATTTCAGTAGGAGAGATTTATGCTTCATTTTTGCTGCTTGGGTGATGTGAATCAATTGTATTCAGGAATGAATACAGACCATTGATTTTAGAGGGCTTTGTATCTGCTCAGCACTTTTTAACAGTCTCCTATTTGGGTGTCTTAGGTTTAGGCACCTAAGTTTGAAAGAAGTTGCAGAAAGATGAAAGGGCCTGATGGTATTGGTTTTTAGTTAAAGCAAGACAGTGATGATTCATTGCTGAGCTGGTATATCCAGGCAAAACAGGCAAAGTGATTCCCATCACTTAAGCATAACTGCAGTACAGGATCCTGGGAAGCTATAGCTTGTGCTCTTATCAGAAGGCTGAGATGGCTAGATTTTGTCAAAATTTCGCTATGGAAAGTAAACCCTGTCTTAAGAGTAGCAAGAGTAGCACTGTTTTGTTTTGTTTTGTTTTTTTTTTTATTTGGCACTGAAACATGGTTCATACTTGTCGATTAGTTTCAGGTTCCCCTTTCTGTAACTGGCTGCAATTCTTACATAAAAGGAGGGAAACTGGTAATTCAGAAATGATGTAGAAACTCTCATGACTAATTATACTTTTTCACCGTGATGTCCTGTGGCTCATTGATAGGCAAGACTGGAAACAAGTTTGTTTTGCTTTTATTTATAAATAAATTATTACATCATGCATGATAATTTATTCCACTAAATTACACAACCCTTTTGTGTAAAACTTGATTAACAAATGCGTTTTAGGTTGGAGCTGGGATTAGACTTCAGAAATCAACTTAGTTTGTAGGTCAGTCTGCCTCTGGTTGATAGCAAAACTTAATCAGCATGTCATCCTGAGATAGACAGACTTGTTTTTTCTTTGCTTAAGTTCAGGTGTGATTCCTCACTTGTGTTTACTATGCTTATCGGAATTTAATTAACACACCCATGGCTTAAATCTTGAAAACATCAATGCTAGGTGTGTTCATTTTCCATGAGTATATCAGAGTAAACCTAAATTAAAAAAACCCTTCAGAGAAAAAAGTCATGCCAAGAAACTTCATCAAATGTGTATCTATATAAAAAAATGCATGTGTATTTATCCCAGACTAAAGTAGTTGCAGTGAATGGTATTTCTACTGATTGTGTCCCAAGCAGCACTATAAATTTCTGTGACTCTCTGAATGTCTTTGAAAGGCAGACTTGCTAAAATCCCATAATTAAAATCCTGCCATGTTCCTCAGTCATAAGTCTTCCAGAGAAATAAAGAATGCAAGTTAAGCTCACAGTTTTGCCTCCAAGTATTTTTCATTTTCAGAAGTCTGTGTGCTGAGTCTCTTCATATTTTTGTGACTTGTACAGAAGTACAGGGTTGGTTTGATTCAATCTGTTGGGTTTGTAGCAGTTTGCAAGCAGTGACTAGAAATGTAAGCTACAAGTTTATTAAGCATTCTCTAAGTCTTGGCAGATTGTAAGAAGGTAGTAATAGCAAATGCCTATGATGCAGACCCCATTGAATCTTTTCAAAGCAAATCCAAATAAGCAGAATAAAAATCCGAAGTAAGAAGCACTTCTATTAAGAATCTGCTGCAAATGTCCTGTGACAAAGGCAGTCTTTGAACACATGCCATTTGTACACTGAATATTTTGGTTCAATGAACCTGGTTTTATATATGGCAAGGGTAACCTTGTAACACTTGAATAACATTCTGAATTAAATAACTTGTTATATTTTTCTATTTAACTAAACATATTTTAATTCTGAAGTGATTTATTATGTATTTAAAGAAATATTCTATATTTCTTTGTTTATAATGTTGAAAAATTGAATCATTTACCTGCTTAAAATAGTTATTTTAAATCTTCTGTGAGATAGCCACAAACAGATTAATTTCTTCAAACTCATGGTTTCACCACCTGTTTGAGTGTTAAATGTCTGTGTTAAATGGCTGTGTTTTGAGTGTTAAATGTCAGGTTTAATTTTGTTAGCCTAAGTGAGAGTAATTCTTTGGAAATTTCAGTATTTTTTGCTTCGTTTATGTTAAAAAGTTGTCATCGGCCAGATAAATCACATGGTATTGCTAATCGCCTTGAATATAGAGAAGAAAATATACAAAGTGGCACTTACTAATTAGAGATCATGAACCAGATGAGTATAAGAAGGTTCTACTCAGCTCCTTAAGTAAAACAAATGCAATGTATTAATACTGTCTGACACGAGGACAGAAAGCTACTGTCCCATTATACTGTAAGTCTGGTGTACACACAGAAGCAATGAGTTTGATATTAAGACTATTTTATTTCTGTCTTGTTATGGCTGTATAAGGTAGCTAAAGAAATCATAAGACTTTGTGATTGTGAGATACACAGAGTATAATTTAATCTCAATTTACAATTTTCTCACTTGGGTTCCAACCAAATTCGGAGGAAGAAGGGGCTACTGTAGGTATTATTTTTAGTATGCTGTGTTGCACTAAATGCTTCAGGTGTAACTCCAGAAAACCTTGGGAGGTGGAGGACTCATACATCTAACTGATTTTAATATGCACTTCAAAATTATTCTGTGAAATATAAGTTGTGGGTATATGATTATGTCATCTCAGTTTACGTGTGAGGATCTTTGATCTGGTTATTACATTGTCATTACTGATACAAGGAGAACCTTCCGACTGATTAGTTATTAAATATTGAAATGTTCTGAAGATATTATGCAAAATTAAATATTTAATTTTGCATAATATCTTCACAGAAATGTTTCAGCTGTTTTATATTTCGAGAAGATACTAAAATGTAAGATCTCAATATTGTATGAACTAATAGCTTGACAAATTTCATAAATGCTATTTAAGGCATATACAATTCTCTATCCTTTGCTGTATGAATAGAGAACTAAAGGACTGGAATTGATTTTCTTGGTTGTGGAGTTCAGTCATCTTTTAAAAGGAAATACCAAAAACGTACCAAACTTCATGTAAGTTTATCCAGCTCCAGATGCATGCTTGCATGCAGAGTTTGGATTCTTACAGCTAAAAAAACTTGCAAACAGAGCAGGTGAGTGGAGTAATGGACATAAGAGATAAAAAGTATTAGAAAGTTAATTAAGAAGCTCTTCTATCCAATCCAGGTAATTCATCCCAGAAAAAAACCCAACCAAACAAAAAAAAACAACAACAAAAAACCCCCCAAAAACAGACAAAAAAACACCAAAAAACCCCACATACCAAAAAAAAGAAACAGCAAACAAAAAAATCCCAAGCAGCCACGACAAGGCTGTACCCAAAATCCTCACTTCATTACCTTCAGTTAGGTCTTTGCCCTAAGCTTCAGTGAAGCCCGAATTTCACCCTGTGTTCTCACTACTAGCAAATGAGCCTCAGTAACAACTGATATTAAACTAGACTAAGATAGCTCTCTTGTTTTCTATAAATCAAAGATGTTCACATAAACAATTACCAGTTTGTGGCAGACTGCCAAGTGTATATTTCTTACTGTAACCACCAGTGATCATCATGGGGATTGTCATGCTTTTCCCTCCTGGAATGCACGTTCCAGAATAATTGTGCTAACAGCTTATTCACAGCTTGTTAAATTATACTTGATTCAGGGAAATATTTGGGCAAAACAGAATGCCTCCAACTTACTTCATGAACACAGCGGACAACCAGTCTTCAGTGCTGTGGTAACAGATTTTTTCAGCTTGATTTGGGAAAATGACTTGAGTTAAAGGCTGTCTGTAACTGAACCCTCATTAAAACCCTTGGAACTGGTACATTGATTCAATTAAAAGATTGAGAAAATAATACATTTTTAGCTTCCTTGACTTTAGCAGCTTGAGGATTTTTCTCTTTTCCCTTTCATTATTATGGATCCATTGATTTTGGTGAGACTTTGGTAATAGTATCATAAATGAGTGGCAGCCACTCAAATTGTTTCCTTTATGGCATTAATGAGCAGCATGATACAAATGTTCTGTCTGATACCTCAGTTAGGATTTTAGATTGGATCCATGACATCTCATAAGTAACCATCATCTATCCATCAAGGGAGAAGCATAACATACCCATGAGGTTAGCCCAACCAGTGCTATGATTCACCACATGCTTCCTTGCTGATCAGCTGTTGCCTAATAGGTAAGTGGTCCTTTGGGTTCAGGATCCTTGTGGGATCCATTCTTGTCCATTCTAGCTACAGGGCAAAGTGAATCCCAAAATCTTAGCTGGTGCTTCTTTACTCATAACTCATTTTAAGTAGCTGTATGCATGCTTTGATCTTGTGTACCTCCCCTGTTGGAAAATTCTTGTTAAAAGTACTAAACTTACGATCAGACACAAAGATGTTAATCTAACCATGAACTTCAGATAAGAGATAAGAAAAAAAGTATCAATCAGCTCTTTATTTCTCATACTAAGTGATACAGCAATATTCAAACAAGTTTTCATTTTTAAATTGATCAGTCTTTCTTGTATCTATGCCAATAAGATCATGTTTGGCCTATATGTTCCTCTTTATTTTGGCCTGTTACTGGCAAACAATTTTATATGCAGTATCCCTCTTGAATTACAGTTGAAAATTGATCTTTTGCATTGAAAGTATTGTTAAAAATTTTGTCAGGATGCCCAATGTTTTTAGTAACTGAAGCTGAACTATTTTTAAAAGGTGCCTGAGAGCCTGGTTTGATGTAATTAGTCATTCATGTTTAAATATTTTACTGTGATGCCATTAATCATAATCCCTAAATATTCTTCTTCACCATTATTCTCTAAAGGAGCCTCAGCACTTTGCAGGGTCAAACAAACAATAATAATTAGTGATGGTTGCTAATAGCCCAGTTGAAAAGTCAGTATTAGTGGCATGACAGAAGTGGAAATTCAGAGCCTTCTTTTGCATTGTCTCCAAACACAAAACACCCACTGAAAATAAAAAATCAGGGGCAAATGTAGGTCAGGATGTTTAGGTCACCATAAAACAAGCAGGGTAGATGTTCATCTCCTCTTGAATCAACAGCATCCTTTATTTTGCGGTGATTTTTGCTTCATATGTAGAGAAAACAGCATCATTTCAGACCAGCTATCCAAATTAGAGCACTCCAGGGCACAACTGTTCATCAACTTCCTGTTTGATTATGAGTGAACAAATATTGCAGAACTCTTTTTTTTAAAATATGCTCTTGAAACCCTATTGAAGAGGATCAAGAAACGGAAAGCATTAGGAATATAGCGGTGGTCCCTTGATCCATCTCATTAGTTCAATGGGATTTCAAAAGTGCAGGTTTTAAAATATTGTTCCCGCACGTTTTTGAATTCTAATCAAAAGGTAAATCGATCAGCAGTAATGTCTTGGATGTAAAGCCTGCAGTTTAAATAGCTAGCCAGAAATTGCCCATACTTTTCTTGATATATCTTTAAAACAATTGCTGTATGATGGGGTAGCAATCATTGCAAGGATAAGGGGATCTAAAAATATATTTCTTTCAGAGTCATAACAATAAAACATAGTTCCATTTGTACTTTTGGAAATAAAACTGATTTAATGTAAAAACAACTCAGAGTGGCTTCATCTTTGGGTATTATTTTTGCTTAAGGAATCAAGTTGCAAATTGCACTTGGCAAAGTATTAAGGCTGTCATCATTAACCCATCACAGAAAATAGTCTTTTGTGCCTACTAGAATATATTTTGGATAACAGAAAGTCCCATTAATATAGAAAAAATGCTGAAAAACATTTTATGTTGTAAATAAAAATGCTGATTATCATGAAAATTACACACAATTTTTCAGTCACATCGTAACAGGTAAAACTAGAAGCATTAGAGAAGTTAGGTTATAAAGTATAGATTTTAAATAGATACCTTTTATTTTATGAAAAATGGGTGATCAATTTTAAGCATATTTCTAATTAAGTCTAGTCAAATGCAAGAATAAAAGTGCATGTCCTAATTTAATCAAATACACATTTTGGACAATATAAAGAATAGAAATATTAATATGAGATGCTATTAAGAATGGTACAGTATAACATAATTTCCTCTAATACTACACAATTTTACCTAAGAAAACTTCCAGACTTTTCACTTACAGTTCTTTCACAGAGGTACTTGATTTGACTTTGAAATATGCTTTACAGTAGAGCTAGCTCCTCTGCTGATATTAGGGGATTTAGACTTGAATAAAGATTGGAAAGCACAAGTTAGCAGCCAATTTTGAACTGAAATACAGTGAGTATTGTGGTCACCATCATAGCATGATGAGGTTATAATTGCAGCTTTTGGATGGAAAATATCATATTACAGCCATCCTCAGAACTACCTTTTATTTTTCTGGGTTTGTTTTGTTTTGTTTTGTTTTAATTTCCTTTGGAGTTGTCACGCAGTTCACACTTGGAAAACTAACTTTCCTTGTTTACATCTCAGTAAGGTAAGAAAGTTTAAAAAAAAAACCAAACCAACCAAACAAAACCAAACCATACCAAAACAAAACAAAATACAAAAAAAAACCCACACCATGACAAAACACAGAAACTCGTTTGCTAGGTACCTGATTCTGCTTGGGACAGAAGACTAGGCTTTGCCTGCTTTTTATCAACCTCTGTCTATCTCTAGATATATGCCCCTGTAATGCTTCTAACCACAATTTTGCAACAAGATTGTTAATAGAAGAAGTTAGAATATATTTTAGCAGGTAACAGTGAAGACTGATAATCCTGCTCTTTGCGATGCCAGGTAGAATATCTAAGAATTTAGATACCACCTCAAAGAGAATCTTTTTCTTAAAAGAAAAATAAGTGAATATGTTTAAAAGCTACATACATTTTTTGCTTTAAAATAGCTACTTAAAATTAGCATACTTCCAATTTTATATGTAGTAGAATGCATACTACCCAATTCCAACTTCTTTCTTAGGAAGATACATGAGAGATCAGTATCTTTCTTAAATATATATGGACAGATTTACATGTTCAGGATCATATGCATTTTTAAAAAATAATTAAATATAATAAAAACAGGAAGGGATGTTCTGTGATACGAGGACTTTGACAGTTCATATGCAACTGAGTAGGATGTTGCAGTCCTTCTCAGATGTAGATACCAGCAGTACATTAAAAAAATTGCTTGATACGATGTGCTATTGTAACTATTTGTATTACTGGGCCTTAAAAACCTATTCAAGTTCTTGGTCCTCATTGTGCAAGCTATTGTAGCAGAACAATGAAAAGACAGTTTGTTTCCTAAAGAGCCAAGAATGTTGTGTCTTTGAAGAGGTTTCAGTAATAATAGAAAAAAACAACTGCAAATACCCTCCAGTATAAGTGAATAACATTTGGTGGCTCTAGTGTCATCTACATGACAGCAGTGTTCTTTGCACCACAGATTTTTCTGGATTAAGTCAAAACAATGATGTAAATCTCTGAAATCTTACTTATTGTTAGTCAGGATTACTGTACAGGACTGCATCTATCTGGATATGTTTTTATAACAACCGCTATGCTAAAAACCAGTTTGTTAGAACTTTTTGTGATGTTTTCAGCTTGTTCTTAGGACAGTTCCTCATTTCACCATTATCTTGCTTTGAGCATGCAGAAGAAAACTACATAACTACATTTACTAGTTTAATTAGAGGACAACTTTTTGGCAATAATATGGATGACTCAGATCGTGTTTCCTTCCTGTCAGATTCAGTCAACTCCTTGCCCCATTCTCTTCCTTTCCTATAGCAGTTGAGGAACTACAGAAAAGGCCATGGTTGCTGTGCTGTCAGAGACATTAGGAGCCCTATCTCTGTACCGCACCTTGTAGGTTTGCTTTTGCATTTGCTGGTTTTTCTAGTTCTGCTCTTTTAAGGAGCCCTATCAACTTGCCTTCCCAAAATGTTGGTCAAGTTGTGATGGTTCAGTCTTTAAGGGAGTCTTCTGTGCGATGCAGATGATAATAAGAGCACATCTCCTCTTGCCTAACCTGTCACTAAAATCTAGAAAAGCAGTTTCCCTTTTTCTCCAGTGGTGTAATCTGCTATTAGGGAATATAAGACTTTCCAAACCATACAGAAAAAAACTATATACCTTCTCTGTAGCATGGGAAATGACATTTATGCCTTTATTCTGGTTATGCCCTCCTCCATCTTCAAACAGCATGGAAGGGGTTCTTGCAAATGGAAAAAAAAAAATTTAGGAGAGAAGTATTCCTTCCACCTTCTTAGATTCTTAGAGAAATCCTTGCCTGCAAAATTGTTGGGATATATTCTCTCTTTTTTTGAGCTGATACAATGAAACCCAACTTCACAGACTTCTAGAAAATGTTTTTCTGTTCATCTATTCAGCAGGTATATGGGTATATTTCCCCTGTTCAAAAATTTAATTTAAAATTGATCCCAATCTTTGTTTTATGATCATAAATAGTTTAAAATTGTATTTCTTTAACAGTGAGGTAACAATGAAGAGTCCTCCAGTGTCAAGAGAGTTAGAAGTTGTGGCATCTTTTCCATGCTGGTTGTTTCTGCCACTTGTCCCTGTTGGTTATATAAGGATATGTATATTTTTTGAATTTAAAGTGGTAGTACATTCTTTTAATATTCTGAAAGAATTATGTTCATCTTTTCTGCAGATTTAAGGAAACATGCTATGTATCTGGTAAACACTGTACCTTTTTTGTAAACTAACAAAACACTTGTGATTACTTATGATTTATGTATGCCCTATTGAAGAACTGAACAATGTTGAAGCTTGGAGGGATTTTTTTTTTTTTTCTGAAAATGGAAACAATGAAAAAAATTCCCAGTTCTCTAGCAGTTGCCTATTAATAGTGTTTCTAAATCTCACACCTACAGTCCCAGTTAGCCAGTGATTGAGTAGCTCCTATTTCCACCCCTTTCTATTTGAAGTTTGCAGTATAAGCAATCCTTAAGGTAGCATTTGCATTTGCTGACTGCTCCAGCACCCTGATGACTTCATTAATTTCTGTCTGAGGCTAAGGAAAGAGAATGGGTTTTGGTTTTACTTTTAATAGACCTAATGTTTTTTATTAGCTTTACATTGAGTTCAGGCATGTCATCATTTGAAATGCACATACCACATTAAGATGTACTTTGTTTAATATGCATAAAAACAGGATGGCTGATTACTAGTGGAAGTTGCAGAATAATATGTTAAAAAAGGTTGTATACCTTCAAAAAGCCCAAGACACACAACTATAGTTAATATTTCATTACATGCTGTGCTGGGTTTATGTGTCAGGGTTTTTTGTAACGGGGGAGGGGGCTACAGTTGTGGCCCCTCTGAGAAGCTTCTCAAAGTTCCCCGGGCTCTAAATCAGACCTGCCTCTGGCCAAGGCTGAGCCGATTAGCGACAATGGCTTCACCTGTGTGATAACATATTTAAGAAGGGGAAACTGGGAGGAGGATGGGGATTTGTGAGGAGGAGTTGCTGACCAAGGTCAGTGGAGAAAAGGAGGAGAAGTGGGGAAGGGAGATGTGCTGATGCAGACCCCACCTGCAGCCTGCGGTGAGAGGGCAGGGCCCTCCCCCCCTGCCACCCATGGAGATCTATGGTGGAGCAGAGGCCAACGTGTAGTGTGTAAAGGAGCTCACACCAGAGCAGGTGACTCTGCCCGAAGGAGACTGTGATCCTGTGGGAAGAAGCAGCCCCCCACTGTTGTAGTTTGGCACTGGGAGGATTGCAACAAGTGGGGATGACTCACACTGGAGCAGGTCGGAAAGGGCTGCAGCCCATGGGAAGGACTCCTGTTGGAGAAAGTTTATGGGGGAGCATGCTGGAAGAGGGGGAGAATGCAAGGAGTGCCATCATCCCCTGAGAGGGAAGAAGTGGTGGGACGGACCATAACCCCCATTCACTGCGCCCTGAGCCACTGGTGGGAGGAGGTAGAGATACTGGGAGCAAAGATGAGCCCTGGAAGAAGGAAGAGGTAGGGGGAGGTGTTTTTATGGTGTTGTAATGCTTCTTACTGTCCTGCTTTGTCTGTTAAGTGTTGTTGTTGTTAGTGTCTGTATTAAATTTATGGTTTTTTCTTTCCCTAATGAGTCTGTTTTTTGCCTATGACCGTAATGGGTGAGTCATCCCTCCCTGTCCTTATCTTGAATACTGAGCCCTATGGTTTATTTTCTCCTCAGCGCTGGGGGAGAGGGGAGAGCAAGAAGCTGTGTGGTGCTCAGTTGCCCTCTGAGCTCAAACCAAGACACATGCATAGTATTAACCCTCACCCATGTTCCTGTTTTTTTTCTCCTAACTGAAGAATTCAAACTATTTCTTATCTCTGAAACACCTTGTTCTTCAATGAGAATTCTGGTCACTTCTGTATCCTTTTCAGGGTTTTCTTGTTACTGGGGGTACAGGAATTTCAGGTGATTTTTCAAATAGCATTACATAAGGATAGTAAAGGTAGAAAGGTGCATGGCTTGCAGCTCCAGGGAGGAAATTGCTTCATTAGAGCACCTGTCCTTCTTGCTTGTACTACTAAAGGGAAGGGAACATACCGAGAGCCTGTGTGGCTTTGTCCCTATCTCATCCCTATTTCAGCCATGCATTGACAATCCCAGTTGCACAAGTTTACCAGGAAAATCCTCTTTTCAGGGAATAGCCCTCTGCCAGCCACTGAAGAAAGGGTTACCATCTTCCCTTACAAGTCACTTCAATGCAAGGCAATAGCATACTGCTTCTGCTCAGGGTCTTCAGGACATAACATCACAAGCCAGCCAGGAGCAAATAAATTTCAGAGACATTTTCAAGCCCTACTAACTGCTAAAATGGTATTTCAGATATTATTCATATTTGTTCAGATGCCATTAGGTTCTGTGTGAAAAATCACTTCTCTAACGCAGCTGCCCATTTTAGTTGGTTAAATGATGACTGGCAGGTTTTAGAAACTGGGTTCAGAGAATCAGGGAGCAAATTGCATACCTTGCTCACCAGGCGTTCAGCCTGTAAATTATGTGAGGTAGGTACTCCTTTTAAAATCAATACTAAAAAGCATACAAAACTTGATTAAATAATAGTGTATATGCATTAATGCCGGTTTCTGTAGCTGAAAGTCTATTTATTGGAGTTCACAACAAAATGTTTGTTTGAATCCTGAATATTATTTGATCCTTTTCCCAATTCTAATTAATGAAATCAATTATTATTGTGATGTTGTGTTTTTATTTCAGGTTAGATAACTGTTTCAACAGAATTACTTATGCCCACATAGCAGTGCTTGCTGTTTCTCCTTTGTTGCTTCTTATTTAAGCTAAGAAGTTTTAGTCCCTCAATCTTTCAACCAGGGAGTAAAAGCAATATTATATGATTTAAGTGACCAGTCACAAAACACAAATGTCTAATAAATTATCTGAGAAACCAATTCAGCAAATGCT
The DNA here is from genome assembly GCF_018691265.1 of Tyto alba. Lineage (NCBI taxonomy): Eukaryota > Metazoa > Chordata > Aves > Strigiformes > Tytonidae > Tyto > Tyto alba. The sequence continues at coordinate 61,776,710 of NW_024881282.1, forward strand.
CTGTAGGCTGGAATTTGTTTTCTTAAACTATCTGGGAAATCTTTGCTAATGACTTATGTATTAGTGGACTAGACAAGCAGGTTTTGAACATCAGATAGCGTTAAAACATAAATAACTGAACCAGTGTTAACTGTGATTCATCAGGCAACCAGAAATTCTTTGTGAATGTTATATTCATTGGCTTCTGATTTTTATGTTTAATTGAAAATACAAATATCAAAATAGCAGTAATGTGCATGTATAGCCAGCAGCCCTACCAGTTTGTAGCTAATGTTTGCTGAAAACAAAACCACTTCATTTTCAGTCAGTATGTGAAGCAGTAATGTATATTCACTCACATAACCTGAATTTTATTCATGAAACAGAAAAGCAAAACCACGTCTAGCCCAGCAGCAGTCTGGGTTACATGCCTGTGGGGCCTACTTTCTTCCAACAGTCCTTCTGCTTCTGCTTCCCCCTCCTTGTGATCGTTATCAGAACATTTTGGTGCTGGTGCTTTTAACAGGGTGCAGATTATCAGAGGTGTTGGTTGCATGTGAACAGAAAGCAATGTAGAAGTTATGCCTTAGATTTCACCTGCTGTTAAAACTGAACGCAACCATTAGACAGGTTGTTACATACTGTACCTTTTGCTGAAGATCTGGGGCTGTTGCTGATAATCGATGCATACAATTATGTTGGCACTCTAACCATGCATTTTCAGTCTTATTTACAATTTCCCTTCTTCCCCAAGTGCTTTTTTATAATCATCTTTTAATTTGTTTTATATCCATTTAGGTCCATCTTCTCTCATGCACTCACTTACCTCTTTCTTAATATTTCTTCCTTCTTAGTAGCACCAGTGACACTCATCTTCCCTGGTAATGATCAGTGACAATTTTGATAGTTACTTCAGGAGCTCTCTCTTTCCAGTCTTTGTGCTGTTCATTTTGCATGTCTTTGTATGTATTTTATAGCTTCTTACAATGGAGAGGTTTCTTAGATAACTCTTAGATATTTCTTTGACCATTTTTCCCAGTAGTTCTTTTCCCTTTACATTCACTGTGGTGTCCAAACCTTCGTATCCTAACCCTCCTGCCTTTGGAAGGCAGTTTATGATCTAGTTTTATATTTCTCTTTCCTTTGGCAAGCTATACCTTGTGAAACATCAAATTTAAACCTTAAACCTTATACTCACCAGTTTGGATTGAGGTATCTTCCTTCCATAGCTTTGGCCTTGGTCTTTTTCCTTGTTTCTAGCTAGTCAGTTCACTTTCAAGGATTATGTGTTCTTCCAACTGGACGTTATATAGAGGACCCATCCCCACATTCCCAGCGTCTTTCAAAACTTACCCTAGCTGATCCACACTAGTGTTCTTTCTTTGTATCGATTTTGCCCTACAGGTGGAAATTGATAATGTTTTTTAGCATGCCAGTTTCACAGCAGCTTCTGGTACTATTTGCTAGTGGTTTTGAAGTGCCACTTACAACATTTTGGGCCTAAAATTATGCGTACTTCAGTAGCATTACATCACTAAAACCACTGATATATTTGAGTCACAGGCATCTGCAGCCAGTATTTTAGAAGTCTCTGTTTTGTGTGGTCATTTGTTTCAGCTTTTTCATTTTCTTTAAATTTATATTGCTGTGAAAAAACTTAGTTTAGACCACAAGTTATGGAAAAAAAAATACAGTTGCTGTTTGTACAGTTTCATACACATCTTAAAATCAGCACAGAAGACATTCTCTGCTTTGGAAAGAAGGGCCCTTTTCTTTTTTTTTTTTTTTTTAATGTGAATACTAGCCTGATCATATTTAGACTGCATTTGTAGATATGGTTCCCACTTGGCAATGAACAGTATAAGATTTGCTCGTTTGTTTGTAACTGCATGTACGTAGGGTATGCACACTGTTTGCTAACACCTTTCCTGACAGCAGCGATAAGCTGCCTAGGCTGGTGAGAGAGTTCACCTAGCAGAAGGTGAAAAGATGAAAGGTCATTTTATGAAATGCAAACTGAGAAGCTCTAACATAAACAGAACTGCTCTCAGAGAAATACTGGTTCCCGCCTACCTCTACACAACTTATACTTTTAGGCTGTAATCCTCATTTTACACAAATAATTACTCAGTTTACATCTGAACATGAACAACTAAGAGGGACTTGTATCCTGGTCTCCCCAGAATCCATTCTGCCCAATAATTAGGTCATCTGTAGTTCATCTTTTATCTTTGTTAAATGAAAAGTGAGACGTGGTTTAGAAGGTCTGATAAAAGCTGTGGGATTTTCCTTATTTAATATTCTGTAGTTTTCTGCTGTGGGACATCCAGTGCAATGTATCTCTCCATTTGACTGGTGTTGGACTGTGTTTAGAAAGTAGTAAACACCAATTGCTGTGATCCCAAACAGTAAAAAATAAATAAGCATAAATTCTTGGGATGCTGTCATTTTTAGATTCTGAATGAGGAAAACAATATTTAAAATCTTCACTACTGAGCAAAGCATTGATGTGATTTCAAACATTTATGTGGTAAAAACAGTGGTCACACCCTAGAAGTTTTTTTCATGTTGGTAGTTGCTACCATTTCTAAAAAGTAAAGAATTTATCTCGGATCTATACAGGAATAACAAGGGAAATAAATCGTTTTGAAGTCAACTATCTTAAAGGTTTTTTCACTTTATTTTTTTTTTAATCCTGATCCATAAGGAGAATCCTTTATCCCTGCTGGGTATTTCACTGAAAGATCCGGTAGGAGGACTGGAACCTTTGTTGAAACTGGTGAAGATCTCTGAAAATCAGCATTGCTGTCCTAAATCTGATTTCTCATTTTCTCTCATGCCTGCATTATTCCTTCCATTTCCTTCTAATCACTAGTCTCAGACTGCGCAGCTATCCAATACATAGCCATCCCTTTGCTGTTCCTGTTGTCTACAGTGTTTTCCTGGCTTCCAAAAGACCATAAAAACTCCAAGAACCCTTCATCTCTCATCTCTGCTTCTTTTTATTCTCTGATTCTATCACTTCTTGTGTGACTTAGTCTTTTCATTCTTGTGTAGTCACTCCTTGTGCATAATCAGACCCAAAGAACTGGGTGCGAAAGGAAGATTCTTACAGGTTCCCAGTACTTCCAGATCTTCCCTTCTCCTACAGTCTTATCTGCTGGATGGTCTTACCAAAACCACGACGTTAATTTCCACTCTGCCAGCGATGTCAGCCTTCATTGCTGTTCACTCCATTTTTTGTTCAGCCACCTTCATGCTTTCTCCCACACTGCCTGTTAGGCTTGAGAGGAGCTCCCCATAAAAACCTGTGAATACACTGTGTCTGTGGCTGTCCCTGAAGTTCACATCCTCGTGGTGTCTACAGTGAGCTCAGCAGTGGCTAGTCAGTTGGTGGTCTGAAACTCTTGAATTTATAGTAACAAGGAATGCTTTCTTTGTCCTTGCCTTTTGCGCTTTCCTACTGTGTGTTTGCTTGAACTTTTATGCCATAGATATGCAGTGTCAAATCTAATGGGGCCCTGATTTAGGCATCTACGTATTACTGTAATTAATTAATAACTCCATCCTTTGTTAATTTTGACAACTGCTAAGAGGCTGAAGGGCAATTGTACCACTAACCATCTGTATAAATGCAAAAATGCAAGAGGCTGATGATTGTCCATTGAAGTCGGGTTCTGCAGGCTGGTATATTAGCACATAGCTAGTGAACTGATCCATGGTATTCAGACATTCATGTTTCCATAACAGAAGTAGCCACTGTTTTAGGTACCACAAAAATAGCAGTTTTATAATGGCAAGAAGTAACAGTAACCTCCAAAAGCATGCCTGTGTTCATCAGTTAAAAGATTCTGAAACAGGAGAGCAAACGCAGTGTTAAGGGCAGTAAAGTGGGAGAGCTCTTTCTTTACTGCCAGGAAAGAGGGGAGAGCATGTCCGAGCCCTCCTCCATGTCCAAAGGGAAGAGTAATGAACCTTTGATTCATAGAAACGGGCTCCCTTATTCTCTGTCTATACATTAGAATTTATGAGCTTTCTGAGTTCCTTCTGTGGAGTGCCCCATATGAGTTCTCTTACCAAAACAAAATAAAAGAACAGAAATTTCCTTCTGCCTTCTAATTAAACATTTTCCAATTAGATTATCCAGTTTAGATTAGACTGAATTAATCCAGTGAACTGATACAGAGCAGCATTCCTGTATTGAACCAAACTGATGTAATACCTGGTAAACTATATGCCAAGAAGACTTGTCTAATTTGTTTGAACGACACAGGTAAAAACGCAAAGCTGTTGTAATAAAATTTTAAATGTCAGATAATTAACACAGAATATGTGATTGGATTTAAATGTAAGAGAGGGATTTAGCAGATGAAGTTTCTAATTTCTTACAGAGAAATTTAACAAGTGTGAGTAGTGAATTAATCTTATTTCATTCTATTTCTACCTTAACAATGTATTTCCTATTTGTTACATCACTTAAAAGAAACTGTAGCTAATCTTACCTTGGTTTATGCACTTAATTATTCATCAGCTTTTCTGAGCTCTTTTCTTCAAATAGCTCAGTAAAAGTTTCCCATTCTTACAATTTTTCATAGTAACCTAATTCCAATGAGTTGACTGAGTACATCAATAATGACTTCTTTCTTCTCCTTCAGAGACATATTTAGATATAGGCAATGGTTGGGATGGTATACAAAGATCACTGACTGTCATGCTGACAATGTTACTTCGTTGTCTCATTGTAATTTCTCCTCTGTATGTTCTGCATGTATTCATGTATTTCACTTGTCTTGTCCTTGCCTGGTAACCTCCGAGGGCACAGATTGCCAGTTTGTTCAGTATTTGCGCAGTACCAGCAAAAGAGATTTCCAGGCTATGACTCAGGCATTTTGACAATATAAATAATAACAGAATTGTATGGAGTCTTAGCTGCAAAATATAAATGAAATTTCAGTGTGTTACGTGAGTAACTTATACCAAAATGATAGGGCCTGATAAAATCATACCAGAATTAAAGTCAGAATTTACAGTTTTAGAATTTAGTGATTTCTATGAAAGACAAAAAACTGAAACCTTCTTTTTACCACACTAAGGCAGACTGTTCTAATTTTTAGGATGTGGCATAAAAGGCTTATGGAACTCGACTTGCATCTTCAAAATGTATGAGGAAGTTTCTGCAGAACATAAACCATAAATAATAACTTTAAAATGCTTTATTTATATACTTATGCTTTGATTACATTATAGTTAGATTTGAGCGTGAACAAAAGCTTCAATTTCATCTAGTAACTAAAACAAGATTCTGTAAAAATAAGGTAACTTTGTTTCTTTTTCCAAAGGAAAGTCTTTTTTCAGAATAGAGTAAATAAATCAGTCATAGTGAAAAATAAACAACATTCTGTCAGAGATGAGGATTATTACATAGATGATGCAATGATCTTTAGATTTCCTTGTTTGGTAAGAGTCATTTAATTGTGCTTGCCTTGACTTGAATTAGTTAAAGGGACCATTCCTTTGCCACATTTATCAATCTTTTTA
>NW_024881282.1:61787226-61864726 GCF_018691265.1 Tyto alba
TACAGCAAAATGGCTAGCACACTCCAGCTTTGCTACTGTGTGGAGTCTTGCTGCTAAAACCTTCTCTTAACGTCTTCTCCTATTATTTTTGGGCTGGTTTTCATTGCTTTTAAAGAGATGCCAAAAATCTGTCTGCATACCATTTATGTGAACAGATATGTAAAATATTCTTTAACCTTTTGTTTTTATATCGTTGAGTCACAATAGATGCATGAGAAACTTCATACTGCAAAACTTAAGTATACTTTCATTCAGTGGCCCCTTAACCTTTTTGAACAAGTTGTCCAAACTATTGCAGTCTGCCTGTGCATTGTATTTATTCAATGTCTAGCACTATTTTCTGTATTTTCTGACTGTCGTTTTCCCTCTTCTTTGATGATTTCCCCAATAATAAAAATCTGTTAGCAAGGCCTGATATCCCCTAATTGTTTCTGTATAAAGTGATGAGCAAATATCTTACTTTGTTTCTTCCTTTTTATGATTAACTGCAGTAGGTGTCCTAAGGGCTTTTCCTATCCTTCCTGTCCTCACAGGCCCTTTTATATCCACCTGAGGCTTAATAAAGAAACTTCAGTTTGAAGGAGAAGAGCTTTCTCTGGCAATATAAGAGAAGAATGGCACAAAATATCAAGTATTTTTTACACATAGGCCAATGATCAGACCTGTGCTGTAAGGGCTAACTATAATTTCCAGCAGTCCCTGTGATATGAATGAGATGTGAAAGATTCCTCAAGGCAGAAACTGCCTTTTTATTACTTCGCCTTCTCCACGTATGACCACTAATTGCCTCATCTCTTCCTCCTACAGGTTGGAAATCCTTGAATAATGATAATAAAATCCACCTTGTTCGTAACTTTGTTGTTCTTCTTAGTCCCTCTCCTGCTTCCTCAGCTGGCCTCCGAAATCTCCTTAGATCCTCAGCCCTCTTTCTCCACGTTTGCTCAAAACATGCGGGGTACATCAAGGATAGTTTCAGTCTGGGACTCACGGTGCTGTGGCAGGCTGTCGTGTCTCATCGTCAGCACTGTCAGTGACTTCCTAGCAGGCAGCCACAGCCTTTAGTGCACTGCAAGTGCACAACCAGGGTTAAGTGCCTGGAGCTAGCCAAGCCCTTCAGAAATGTTCCTTAAAGCCAAAAATCAGTTTTAAAAGATGAAAACTGCTCTGAGAGGCCAAGTGTTAAATCTAAGATGCCCAGTGAGTCCAGGAATAGCTTCAGTTCCTCCTCAGAGAATGGTGACCCAATTTACTGAAGATACAAGCAGTCCTTTTGGCAGGTCTGAATTATTATTATTTATCAACACTGTTATCCAATATTGGTACACCCAAAAAAAGTATGAAGGAACAACTTCTAACCGTGTATTTAAAACTTACTTACAGTTTCGGTTTTCAAAATCCAATTAGAAATCTGTGGATGCCAAATGGTTCTACTTTGAAAGAACAAAAAGACAACAAACAACATTGGTAGGACATGATAAAAGTTAAATAAGAAGCAGAAAAGTAATATAAAATGTAGAATATCAAAGTAGAAAGCTTTCTTTAGTTTTCAATTCAAGGGATTTTTTCTAAAAGGTGTGGAAAACAAAGCTATCCACTTACATGCATTGTTTCCTAAATAGTAAGGGACAAATGATAGAACTTGGCTAAATGTGTGGGATCATGAGATATATTATTTCATTTTTACTAAATAGTTCAGAATTTAGCTTACTGTTTTAGCAGTTTGGACACCAAAGGTAATTAGTTAGGAATTTAAATAATTTTATGCATATTAAGCACTCTCCTTAAAATAGGGAGTTATTCTGAACAAAAACTCTGCTTCAGGACTCAGATAACATATTTACGAGCCAACTGGCAGAATTGGGCATAACACTGTTCAAGGCTATTAATGTTTATCATTAATCTGATAGCGAGTTCCTATAACTCAGTATTTTTTCCTTCTTGGCTTTTTCTTTGGTTGTGACAAATCTTAAGGAAGTAAAACTACTTTGGAAAGAGAACCAGAGGAGAAAGAATGTTCTATGTGGTTTTGTTCATTGCAGTTTTGGACAAAGGCAGCTGTGGTCATTGTCTTAAAATCTGACCATAATGTGTATTATTCCCTTTTCTGCAGAACATCTCTTGATATCTTTGATGAGGCTTTAAATTATTTGATATGCTTTAGCTTCCTCAGTTCCCTTGGGAAAAACAGAGGAAAGAAGAGATCTGCCAGAAAACAAGAGAATTCATGAAGACTAATTCTCAGAATTTTTTAAATACAAAATAATCTTTTCATTTTCATTCTTTCTTCTCGCAGTTACTTAACTTCTGTATATGACAGGCCAGACTCAAACAATTTTCCAAACTGACTGCTGAACAACTCTATGATCCCAACTCCCTATTTATTCAATTTGATCATGTCTCCATCTCTCATGACCGTAAGATCCATATTATTATACTCCAGTTAATATTTATTTATTTATTACAATTAATTCCCCTTTTTTTTTTTTTTTTAACTTTTTCTCTGTTTCTGTATGATGCGGTAAGAGTTGTTACCTAAAAAAGAAGCCCTGACTTACTCCACAAACTTCTATGTTCAGCATATTCTTTGGGAAATAGATCTAGCTGTGATTTTTTCTCCAAAACAATGCAGGCTCAAGATCATTCTCTTCAGCTACTTTATTTCAGATACCTACTTTAATATGGAGATCTTGCCTGATCTTGCCGTTGAAGCTGTTCTCTTGGCACTGTTGTAGCATTTCTACATGTAGGTCTGCTGGAGGCTTAGTGCCCTGAAGTAATACAGTTTGTAATGATCTTCATTGTTTTCTTACCGACCCAGTACCCACAAATAGGAAGATTTCTGCATTCACCTCTTCTCTATTTCTCACCTCTTTTCTGAAATGAATGGAAGCTGAAGCTCTTCCTGTGTGTCCTGCATGTTTAGTCTGGGTGTGTCTGCAGGTTTGTCTTTACTTTTTTTTTTTTTTTCCCCCCCCACATTGCTAAAATCTGCAGTAGGTGTTAGAGCACCCCCTGCCTACTGATACTCTTCTGACCACTGTCTGTTTCAAGGTCTCATGGCAGAATAAATTGAAATCTGAGTTCTTGTGTTGAGTGAGCAGTTTACAAGAGCTGGTGCTGTTAGCTCTTACCTGCCATGTGAGACAAATTCCAGCTCTGAGAGTACTTCTCCTTTCCTGTATTAAGAGGTAAAGTGAAAACTGAGCACTGTGATCACTGTTCTGAATTTGAACTGAACAGATCCTTGCAGCAGTCTTGGCTAGAAGGTAGTAGCTAAGCATCCCAGCTCTGAGCAAGAAAGGGGCATGCTGAGACCCATGTTTTGCTTTCAGATTACTGCTCTGGACTCCATCTACATGCTGCTAATTTCATAATACACCGGGCAAAATATAATTGCAGGCAGAAGTTTGCAGAGCACTAGAGATTTTTCAAGTGCATTGGTTTGTCACTAGTCTCTAGTTTAACTCTCATTTTTTTTTTTTTTCACAGACCCTTGGTCATTCATTAGTTCAATTTCCCACTCGTTTTCAAAAATGAGTATGTAGAACTAAGTCACATATTACTTCTCACTAAATTTTCCTCAGAGACAATTTGTGGGTTATAGATTAACTTCTTTTGAAAGATAAGGCTATTAAAAATTTCCTTGTGTTTTTGTTGTTTCCTGTGGGCAAAACATTTTTTGCTTGGCAAGTATCATCATAGATTTTCCACTAAAATTCCACTTACAAGTTACTGGGCTTGTTGCAGGAAATATGAGGAGACATGAGTCTCTATAATTGGGACTTCAGATTAAGTTATCATAATCTAATTGTTTTTTCTCTTCTGATCAGTCATTGTAAAACTTAACTTGAAACATTTCAGAACTGTGGGCAGTATTTAACAGTCAATAACAGTGAATTGAGAGTGTGATCCTTGCAGCATAAACTAAACATTCATACATAACAGAATGTGATTTTCATAAATAAAAAGATGTATTCTGATTATAAAACTGGAAGCCAGAAACTTCTACCTGTTACATTGCCATGCTGAGCAGCTATAAAGTTTAACATGTAATAATGTAAATAAGTAAACTTTAATTTAGGATGCAGTTAAGAGGTTGAAGAGATTCGTAGGTCATCCCTTATTAGAATTGTCCCACAGTTTTTTTAACAGTGAAAGCACCAGCTACTAGCCGGGTTTCTCCACATGGGTTTGTATTTATACAGAATTTTGAAGCTGGAAATGTTACACTACAGCTTTGTTTATTATTCCACCTACTGTCTCAGAGCACTGAGTTGTGCATTATGCGTCAAAACATGCTCTGTTCTTTCAGAGTTCTTAGGGAGGCAATACGATGTAATTCATTATGCTCCAAAGATAAACAGTACCTCTTGACCTTTTCAAGAAAAGTTGCAATATTTTCTTATTCCGGAATGTAATATTGTACTGAGCCGATACCAATGTGATAAGATAAATGTTTCCTTTTCTAATGTAAACCAGAGTGCACTACATTTATATAAAAGTCTTGGGGGATACCCAAAGCCTCCAGATAAAAAGGGGCAGCTTGGCTGTTGTAGGTCTGCATTTTTGAATTGTCAGTCTCAAAGCACAGAGGGCAAACTGCATCCAGTGTTGAAGACAATGGCCAGGATTTTCAGAAGTGATCAGATTTTTGTGTTGCACAATTTAGGATGCTCCTAAAGAATTTCCAAGCAAATTTAAAACTACAGGTTTTGTTATCATTGAAAAAACCAACCAACCAACCGAAACAAAACAACAACAAAAACAAAACCATAAAAACCCCACAGAACTAAACTATGACTGTAAACACCTTTCCTCTCAGTACCGGGATCTTTTGAGACGTCCTGGCTGAAGCACATGAGTCTGTGCAGCATTGTGTGTAGCTAACTTGGTTTTTACTATGCTAAAAAGTATTTCAGGAAACAAAGAATTAATGAGGAGTATTTTTAAATCTCATTTCTTTTTCTGCATTCTCTGCTGTTGTTCAGAGCACAGTTTCCTTTTAGTCTCTTGGCTATTCTTTATTTAACGGTTACATTTCAGATGTCATGTTTCTGACTGATGAAGTCAATTGTGTGCAAATGTGGTTGCTGCTGTGGAGCGGGGCTCAGAACATGGATGGCCCCGCCGCCTGCTTCCAGTTTCCCTTCTGCCTGCAAGGCAATGCCCAGCTCCAAAGGAAAAAGTGCATTTTGCTTGATAGATTTCGCCCGCGTGTTAATGCAGAGTCTTAGTGTCTTCTTCCCTGGCAAATCTCCCTCCCCATGTCCTCATTTACCTTAATATGTTAAATGTTTTTGTAGGCAGGTCAGTACTCTGCTTGATATGTGGCATATAAAGAAACCTCTGTTACTCATGTATAGTCCATTCACAGGAAAGAGTGGCTTTCACTGCAGCTTCTATCACATGTAAAATAACATGGTATATTTTAAAGTCACTTCATTGTTAAAAAGTATTTACTTCTGCTGTTACAGCATTTGGAACTTCATAGATACTCTGAACAGTTACTGCTGTAAGCAAAATAATACTCTTACACTATAAAGCAGTAACATCTTTCAACCCCTGCCGGTTGAAAGTAGGACTATTTTAAACATACCAATCACAGCATATAAATTAGATTCAACAGGGATTAAAATACAGGACAAAAGAACAGTAAAGAACAGGAGTAAGAAGTGAAATATCATGAAACCAGACTATCTTACATCTGTATGTTGTTAATGCCATTTAGTTCTGGGCTTTTTTGTGTGTTAATTTTTAAATTCATTTAAGCTTAAGCAAGAGTCTTAAAGTCTAGGGACAGCATTTGGAAAGAGGAAAGATTAAGGTCTATATTAGTAATCTAACTGAAAAGAACAAGTTTTGAGGGAAGATTTTAAGTTCTTGAGTGAAACGAGAACATGAGGGAAGATGAATCTGCCATGTAGGTCAACATAAGAAAACCCTTGGAGTCACCCAGGGAAGAAGACGACCATAAGCAGAAAAGGAAAGCAGACACATTAGAAGAAAAAAATGAAGATGAGGTTCTTCAGGGGACAAGTTGACTAGGACTTCAAGAATAAAGAATTTGAATTTAATTTGAAAACAAATTGTGTGTTCATCAGGGAACCAAGCAGAATGTATGAACTGGACATTCTTTATACTGGAAAAGAAATAATTGTAAGCTAATGAGTTTGAGAGACAGCTTAGATTTTGTGTTAGCAGATGTGCAGTCGTGCATCTTACTTAGATATAGTTCTCTCTCCAGTCCTCACATGTGTGACAGTTGTATGTATCTTCAGTAAAGACAGTCCAAAAATTTCTTCCAGCTTAAAGGAAGTTTCTGGAATATATATTTATGTGTGCATATATATATATATATATATATATATATATATATATATGTTGATGCAGTCTGTATTCCTTAGTAAAGGAAATTAGCACACCAGGGCAGAAATGGTATAAATGACTCAGCAGAGTGTTTGCCACTCAGTCTGTAGCTTATCTCCTCACTCATTGTTGGGGATAGTTAAATGATCTATATCAAATTCATTCTACAGCTGTTAGTAACTGCAAGCATATAAACAGGTAAGATTTCTAGGAGGCAGATGCTCACATTGCTAAGAGGACTGCTCTAATTGGCATAATAAGTACAAGAAATGAAGAGTGAACGAGCATGGTAACAGAATTACTTTTCTACCACTTGAAAGGAGGCAGTAGCAGGCTACATTAATTTAGTTGCTCCTGCAGCTGACTATGCTGAACTTCCTCTGAATGTAGAAAAAGGGCATTTTAATCTCCAAGACCATCCATCTGGCATCTTCCATGACCATTAAGCACATAAGAAAAAAAAAAAAAAAAAAAGAGGGACGGGCTGTAGTTGTTGTCCAGAAACATTTATATCTGTTTTGAGGATTCTACAAAAATTTTAACTACTGGTAGAAGGTGCTCCATTCAGGTTAAATGTGTCAGCACACTCTGTTCTTTGGGATACTGTGGGATAACTGTCCTGGGTTTGAGTGAGTCTGTTGCCCTCTGAGCTCAAACGACAACAATAACAGAGTTTGTCTGTGCCTTCAATTTCACTGTCACCTTGTGTTTCTTCCTTACTAGACTGAAGTGATTTAAATCTGTTAGAAATCTGTATACGGTTGGATATTGCTTGAAATGAGCTACAGTGTGAGTACATGTGAGAGACTGACAGTTGAACACATAGAGTAATCACCAACGGCAAGATTTAATTGCAGCTAATTTGTACTGGTTGAACACCTCTCTGTATAAAAAATACTTTATACTCAATTATATTTATAGTGTTTTGGACAATCAACATATGGTAAAACTTAACAGTATAACCATTTAATTTAATACAGATTTGACTTGTCCCTCTTTTATTTGCTTGACAGAAGCTTTTACTCCTTTCTATATGGAAACCAGTTGAGAAAAGTAGACCTGGGTACAGGACCAGATCTCTTCCTATCTTTGGTCCTTCTAATTATGTGATTCTGAGGATGTATTAAAAGCCACCACGTGAAATGTTGAATTCCCTCTGTTCCCAAAACCGTATTATTAGCTGAGAAAATCAGGAAACTTGCTGAAGCTGTATTACAGGGTGGGTGAATACATATGGCTTGTGACAGGTTAGATACAACACAATAATTTATGACTCTGTGAATGTACATTGCTGAATCCCCTTCTTTGTTCTCAAGTATAAATGCACTTCTCCTTATCACTCATTTTTAATTTTTATAAAACTATGTTGTTGAAGCTTTAGCTGTAATTATACTTTCTTCTTGTAACACCTAGGAAGAAAAAAACTCAACACAAAAACAGAATTCTGCTATGCCAGAACTAATATGGGGTAATATATTTGCAAAACTTAAAAAATATATACTAGAACAGAGATTACTGCTCAATAAAGAGTTGCAACAGAAGCTTTTGATTCTCCAAAATGCAGAAATGTTGGAAAACCTTGTCCGAAAAAACTTACATTTTTACATTTACTGATCAAAAGCTCAGGTTGGTACCACTTGCACTTGGCAAAATTTCAGAAATGGCTTCTTCCCACAATTATATTGATTGGTAGAGGTGAAAATTCCTGCATTCATTGCTCTTAGGCTTTTTTTGAACTTTAGCTTTGTTGCAAAATGTCTACTTCAGAATACTATTAATTCACAATATAAAGAAATTTAAACAGTGTTCATGGTATATCTTGTCTTGCAAGATGATGTAGAAGCTTGAGTGCATTCCATGTGTCAAATTTCAAGGAATGCTGCCTGCTAGGTCAGTGAAAGTGCTTACTTTGTAGTTATGGAGTCTGCCATTGCTTGTTATAATAGAAGGAGTATCTGTATTACTTTAACTGTGTCAGACTAGTCAAAGAAACACTTGCCTTGAAGATTAAGGAAGTCAACTTGAGTAAAATTAATTTATTTTCCTGAGAAGAGTAATCATCTCTAGTCACTAGAGTGTGTATTCTCAATGATACTGTGCTGGCCTGATTGTTATACTCTGATTTCTGTATGAGTCTTCTTTAATGCCTTTTAGTCAGGAAGAAGCTTAATCTCTTCAACATAACGTCCACTGTTTTTATTTTGGTGCTATTCAATTATGATTCTCTCTGCACCTGTAATTTTTTTTTTTAATTGTCTTTAATTTAGAGTGTTAGTCCACGTAGTCTATCTGTGATTCACCTTTTCTTTGTGTCTTTTTAGAAATGAAAAAATAATTCAGCTTTTCTTCATAAAGGCACAAGGCCTTTAGCCAGAATCTTCCCAAATTTTGATGCAGAAAAATAGAAATTAAAATACCAAGTATTATTTATTTTTAAATTATTTTTAAATAAATATTTTTTAAAATTATTTTAAAATAAATTCCTAGGCCTTTTCTTTTTCAAAGTATCCTTAAAAAAAAAAAAAAGGAATAATTTTCCAAAAATCCTTTGTGCTTGAAGTTGAGCCTTTTTACTCTGTTCACTTGTCTCTGTCCAAATCTCACATGCCGTAGCCTGTGGTGATAGCCCAAAGCCTTTGCAATGTTCCCTGTCGTCTGGCTGCCAGAGCCCAAGCCAACTTTGCAGAACAGCCTGCTTGCTCCTTTACCTGTGGCAGAGAAAGCTCAGTGCCAGCATTGAGAGCTGGAGCACTTGGAGCTGGTGACTAACCTGAGCTCTGAAAATCACTTTCTCTGCAGACTTTGTCAAATTACATAACTCTCAATTCTCAATCTTGAGTGCCTAAACACGAAGATGAAAAATACCATCAACCTTATTAGAATTTACAGAAATGATAATACAGTACTATTTTTGTGGATTTGATTGACAGGAACTCTGGAAACAGATGTTTTGCAGTCAAATCTGGTTTCCTTCCCCCTGCTTCTTTGATTAAAAAAAAAAAAAAAAAGCTTTTAATAAAACAGTGACTGTTGTCAGAATTTTGACTTCAGAAGTAAAATTCAACCCGGATGCATAAGGTGTCCACATAAAACTGGTACTTCAAACTCATCAGCAGACAGACCATTTTCTCCCCCAAGAGAGTGTTTATTGCTGTTGTTTCTGACAATGATTTGTTTTTTCAACCTGTTGAGCTATGAAATCAGGGTCCTTTGAAACTCTCCTAAGCCATCCCAAAATCACGTCCTGGCTACTTCAGCTGAGAGAGGCTCTAAAACAACGTATGGCTCAACTGTTTTGAGCACATAAGCATGATCTGTGCTAGTAAATTGAACATATGTTACCTGGATGCTAAATTGGGCAGCTGACACTGTGAGACATACCTGCGCTAATAAGCATTTTAGCCCCCAAACTTGGGATGACTGCATCTAATTCCCTAGTGAGACTGGTCCTTGGAAAAGTCTGAATACAGGGCTGTGCCTGGGCATGGCTTGGGAGAATGGGGTCAGCACAGGTGAAAAAGTATGCCAAGAGCTGTGCTCATGGTGCGGAATATCACATTCTCAGGCATTTACTGGTTTATTAGTGTAGGTGAAGCCTGAGAGAATTGGTACAAGAGATATTGTCATCATACCATTTTAAGTAATGCACTCCCTATATTTTTTTTCAACTATAAACGTCAGAGTGCTTGTAGCATTCGTGTCTTAGTGATATTAATTAACCCAAGGATTGCTGGAGAAGAGAGTGAGAACCTCTGACATTCATCTAAAATCAAAGATTGTTTCACCTGCTGGCCATGGCTCTGCCTTCAGGTAACAACATAAACCTTATGCCATAAACTGTGCTCCAGGAAGTATTTCAAAGCCATCCCAAAGTCCTGACATAAAATGGTTTCTCTCCCATTTTTATTCTTCAGTCCACTGTCCTATGGCACAAGAAGAGCCCGGGGAATTGCAGTAGACTAATAGATATTATCCAGAAGGCTGTCTTAGAAAAGGCAAGGCTTTTTGACTAAAATCGCTTGCAATACTGTGATGTCTGTCACCTTTGTTTTTTTCCCTCAGATCTCAAAGCAAAATAAAAAATCCACCTCTGATTGATGGAATACATTTTTTAAAATAACAGCTAAAATTAAATTTATTATACATTGTAACACTATTATGGTATCAAAATACCTAGTCAGGAATAGATCCATGTTTTGTGTGATACTTGCAAGTCATTGTATGAAGAAATGATGATCTAGAAAGAAAACATAGATGAGTGTTCACAGCTAAGATGTACTGCCTCCTGCTTAGTCAATTAAAATAAAAAGCAATATTAGGAGCAATAAAGTAGTATTATGTCATCACACCTAAGGTTAAAAAAAAAGGGGTTTATATCTGTTTACTGTTTGTTTTTTAGTCCCATGTCTATCTACTGATATATGTAAAATGCACACTGTGTGTTGAAAACAGCACGTAAAATGATGAAGAACTTAGAACTAGAACTTAGTTTATTTTTCTTGCATTGTGTGGCACTGTGAATAGTTTGGTATACTAAAAATATTGTCAGTATCACACCTAAATGAAGTACACTTGCATGACAAAAGATTCTGCTCTATAGTTTATACAGTTACTAAATTTTGAAAGCCCTTTATCTGTCCTTGAAAAGCCTTGCTTCCCTTTTCAATCTCTGAACCTATGGTTACATGGGAGCAATTGAGGACTAGACACAAGAAACAGTTTTTAACAAAGTATTTCATAAAACACTGAAATGAAACCGGACGCCAAAATGCAGCATTTATTGAAAAAGTTGGTGATCCATATGCAAATGTAATTACCAGTAAACTGTAGGAGGTGAAAGACTGCAGCAAGTTTGAAAATTCTTCTGGTCATTGGTCAAAGAAAAGTCTGCGATGTTGTAAAACTATCTGAAAGTGATACAGCAAGAAGGTCTTGACTGAAAAAAAAGGTTGAGGTTTGAGAGGATAAGTATCCAGGTTCTTTAGATATTTTTTTTTTGTATTTTTTAAGAAAGAAAATATTACACTTCTAATTAAGGCATGTGTGTGAAAAGGCTGCAGAAGTGTAGTGTTTCTTTAATCTATACCATATTGTCTCATACCTTGATGGTACTTCTATGGATTTACTTAAATAATTCAGAATGCCAATTTGGTTATCAGTCTGCCACTTCCAAAATTTACTGTAAAAACACTGCAGAAATACTGCATGAGAAATCTACTGTGTAGATAGATACTACTTTTGATTTAAGAATGACTTTTAGATTAAGTGTGAGGTTGGGCTCTTTTATTACGTTTTTTCCTGCCATGTACAGCAGCAATGCTGTGAGGGCTGGTGAAGAGCTGGCCTTTCCTCTGTTAGGGTCAGTTCTCCTGTGTGGCTGCAGGTTGCACAGGCAGAGCAGGGGAGAGGAAAGCATCTAAATAATATGTTTTCACATAGCCCTTATATAAGTATGCAAGTGAAGACGTGCATATTTACTTTTAATGAATAAGTACAGAGTGTTCTATGAGGGAAATAAACCCCTCATCTACTCTTTTTTCATAGACACCTTGGAGACAATGAGGGTGAAGGTATTTGAAGGAAAGGCAGTCATGATGGCTTGATGCCTCACGTAAAGCAATCTCTGGAAGAAATCCAGAATTTATGAGAGAAGTCACAAAGAGGAAGGTAGAGGAATTGTTACAGTTCGATGAGGTTTAAAATATTAGAAGAAGAAAAAAGGAGATATTATAGGAAGGAGAATCTGGAAAATACTTAAAGGACATGAAATATGAACTATGTGGATGTGTAAAGAAGAGTGTCTTTAGAAGAGAAGGCTAGTGACTGAGTTTTGACCGTATTAAGTGGATGACAAGACATGATAGAGGACTGATAAAAGCTGAAATTCAGGTTTTGATTTATGTGAAGTAAGAGTAGTTAAAAGGGTAACAGGAGTAAATTCTATATCTAAACTTCATTTCCAGCGTATTTTGATTATGTGCCTGGGTTACCAGTGGGTTGGTTTTTTATGTGCATGCTGGTGATAGTGATTATGCAATATATGCTCCATGGTTCAGAGGAAATTTTTACAATCTGATGCCAGAAGAGATTTTAACTGATGTGAAGTATTACGTGTGTTTGGCACCAACATAACTGGGTGCGTCTGCTTTTACAAGTGCATCTGAAGATGATAATGCCCCTGAGCATATTTATTATTGTAATTCCTTGATTAGCTTGCTGTTTAGGAAGATTACTGTAGATGCCAAGGCAATATAATAAGGATCATTGTTTCCTGGGCAAGCTTGATGAAGTGTGACTGGAACATTTACCTTTTAATTCAAATGCCTAACCTGTTGCATTGCTCATGTATACTACTTGGGAATTCCTCATACAGTTACTGTCATTTCTCCAGCACCTAAACACCCTGGGAATTGCAAAATGTCTCTCTATTCCTCCTCTGCAAAACATTTTTACTAGCTTCAGGTCTTTTCTTTTTTATCCCTTCAAGTTTCTAATCATAAAGAATATACTCCCTACCAGATCTCCTCACAAGGGCTGAAACTAGGATGAGGAGCCTGAGGACATTTGCCTGTCTGTCTTCACTTGCATTTTAGCTTAAAATTAAAGCTCTTTTTCATTTCACTCTTTTTATAATTTTCACTCTTAAAAGTCCCCAAAGTGGAGAATTCTTTCTCAGTAGCTCTGTCTACACGGGCTGTTAAGGCTGCCCTCCAAAACATACAACTCATTTGCTAGCTACAGCAAGAACCTGAAAATTGGGATTCTTCAGAGACAAAGGTCTGCACATTGGATCATGCCTGCTAGATCATTACAAAATGCACCAAAAGAGTTAAAAGGTAGATAAGGAGCCTGAGAGGAAAGCTGCAACTGTAGTCATTCAGGCAGGCCAGAGTAGACTGCAAGTGCAAATAGCTCTTTCAGAGAGATACAGCTAACCAGTGCTACTTTTGTTGGGTTTT
Organism: Tyto alba; assembly: GCF_018691265.1. Lineage (NCBI taxonomy): Eukaryota > Metazoa > Chordata > Aves > Strigiformes > Tytonidae > Tyto > Tyto alba. The sequence goes on from NW_024881282.1 coordinate 61,800,552, forward strand.
CTACAGAATATAAGTATTTCCTTCAAGAAAAAAGGTATTTATTTAATGTGCGTGAATGCATTTGTTACATTGCACATATATGCATATAAATTAATCTGTGATCATAGCACAGAGGTTCCTCTGGAGCGTCACAGGCCACACTTAGTACCAGATTTCAGTGTTTCAGAATTATTCCTGGGAGTTTAGGTCAGGCTTTGTGCTATCAGCACGCTCATAATTGTTGCTGAATGCCACCATTTAGAAGTCGAGTGTCTAGAAAATTAACTGTTTACTTGCATAACTTACTTGATTTCATATCAGTGTTTTTACTGTTGTTTTTTAAGCTCCAGACAGCACTGCTTCTCTCTCCAAAAAAAAGGTTTATCAAAAACCTTGAAAAAATACAAATAAAATTATTATTGTATTGCCTTTTATGTTCATGTTTATTGGTTCTTCCCTAATTATTCTTGTACTGAATATGCACTTGGACCTCTTTATACCAACTAAAGCTTTATAAAGCACTACAAAAATACCCATAAGAAAAAAATAATGGACTCAGTAGGATTTCAGTTGAGCTCATTTAGTTTTAGGCATAAAGACTGATTTTGTAAGTGGCTTAGACTATGTAGTGACTTTTGATCAAATTATTTCATTAAAAACATGATTGAAATCAAGTTATCAAAGATACGTTGTAAGTTTAGTTATTGTAGCTTTAGATTTAAACTCACAATAAATTATAATAATGAGTCAATTTGCTTTTGCTTTTTTTTTTTTTTTTTTCTTTTTTGTGGAAATGTGTGACTTACGTTGATCAAGCTGTGCTTCAGACCCTTGTTCTTGCCTCGTTTTTTGCTCGTCTTCCTAGCTCTCCATTTCAGCCAGACTATTGTTTATAGTAAGAACTGTAGTATCAAGAAAATCTTGTTTTCTGCTACTGTTGTGCCCATACTTGGTGATAAGGACACAAGAATCCTGCCCAGATGGCTCCGACTGCAATTAGGGCACAGAGTGCTTAATTCTAAGCCACCTCCTGTTCTGTATAAACTATTTCTTTGTTCGGTCCAAAATTTCAAGGATAGCCTTGTAAACACAAGTGTGGTCGTGTAAGGTCAGAAAATTCCGAAGAGTGAGACTGTATGTGCAGCTCTTAGTGATCCTCTGCTGTTAACTCACCATAGAAACAAACCATGCTGAAGCTTCATGATACTCAGTTTATGAGAACATGGTGTTATTTGAAATGTGGCAAGGTGTTAGACATCACAGTAATCCGAACTTGGCGTGCTTTCACAGGAACCACACAATCAAATGAAGTAGGGCTGGAAGGTGCTTGTAAAGATCTGTGTCCCAGAGCAGAATCAGTGCTCTTAACTGTTCCTGAAGATGCTTCTTAAAGGCCCAGTGACAAGGGTTTTGTGGTCACTACACAATTTGTTGTACTCCACTATCCCTACCACTGGAAATCTTCTTCGTAAATCTCCCTGGATTCGGCTTACGGCCATTCTTGCTTGTCCTACCTGTGGAATACAATTAATCCATTCTGTGCAGAAACTTGATGAAAACTGCTATTGCTTTAGGGTTGGGTTTTTTTTTGTTGTTGTTGTTGTTTTTGGTTTTTTTTTCTATTTTTATGATCAGATTTCTGCTATCCCATAGGTTGAATTTTCTCATCATGATCTTTTATTACTGCCTTCTCTAGTCACTGGTCAGATGGTCCACCTCTTTGAAACATTGTGCCCCAAGCTGGGTACAGTTCGCTAACTGAGTCTTTAGAAAATTGAATAAAGTGGAAAAAATACCGGGTTTTTAATATGACACTTTTATTTATATGTCCCAGCTTGCTTTTATCATAATAACATGACAGCATTGATTTATGTCTTTAATATCTGTTTTTCATCATAGATACATATATTAAATTTGAGATTTCTTTAAATTATGTCCTTGTAAGAACTGGATGTCAGTAATTAGATCTATTAAAATATCTAAAAAGAAACTTTAAATTTATAATACCTAATGTGAAACCGAACCATGAACTTTGTTCTCCACTGATATTCAACTGCATATTTCAGCAATGGCTGTTGTGCCTTCCTCCCATACAGCAAAAGCCCAGTATGACCATCTTGATAATATTTCCTTTCATAGTTGTAATCTCACTCATGTCTCTGGATATGGATTTGTAAGGGCAGTGGTAAATAAAATCACTTACTGTTCAGATAACTGGAGCCCTTTCAATCAGTAACTCTGCAATAAATATGTAATTCCTCACATTTTGGTTGGCTGAGAGAGTTTGCTTCATATAATTACTGTAACTTTGTAATTACTTTGGTACCATATAGATCCATACTCTTTGGTTGATAGCTTTGGTTTCTAGCTCACAGGGTTATCAGGGTGAAGAGTCTGTGTTTATGATGCTTTCTGTCAGCAATCCTTTACCAGTCACTGTGCAGAATGTTATATAACTGAAAATAAATTGTGAAGATAGAGGTATTTATTCCTGCCTTCTAAATGGCTAAGGCTGTTCTAGGGTAAATACTGTTTTGGCATTTGTTTTTCACATGTTAATTTAGCTCTTTGTATTACTTAACAAAACTAATCAGTCCTCACTCTCAAATTTTCAGTTCTATTCTAGGAATCCTGCTGTTGGCCAGAGCAAAATGTTTGAGTGCATGTTCCCTTTGGTTTTATATCTGCCTCACCTTTTGGTTTAGTTTATATCTTGCTGATGATTTTTGTTAATCATTTGCTTAATGATCTCCATGCTGATTTCATTGTCTTTAATTTCTGAATTTCCCTTTCATATTTCTATCAGATAAAACCACTGCCTTCTAACAGCCTAACTATAATGCTTCCCTTGATACTATGTTTCTTTCTCCTCCCACATTTGCTCTGCATTTTGATTTTAGTACAAATGGGACCACTCTTGCTTTCATTTGCATCAGTTCCTTTCCTATTTATAAATTATCAAACCGTCTATTATTCCACCTAAGCCAACACTACTTTGTTTCAGACTGCTTTAATTGAAAGTAGGCTTCACAGCCAGTAAGTGAATGTCTACAATGGACAGACTTGAAAGAAGGTCTTTTTTTAACCAACTCCTTTCAGATCAAGGTTATGTATACATTTGTACCATATATACATACTATTATATAAACGTATAATAATTTTAAGGATCTTTTTATTTCTGGATTCACACATGGGATAGATGTATTGATTGTTCTTCTCTTCCCTGCACACTTAAATAGCTTTTACGTGTCTTCAAGCTGATTTTCATGTGAAATAGTTCATAGCAGTTTTCATGTGCCGCCATTGCCACACTCTGTTCATGTAAAACTAAGAGATCAGCTCTTCCGTTTAGTTATTACATGTCCCAGTTTTCTAAGAATAATGCCACATGGAAGAAAATAGAAGTGGCAAGACATTTGTGAGGTTGTAGCTCTGGTATTTGATGTGTGCACTGTTTTTGTTTTCATTCCATTAATTCAGTTGGTTACTGCATTATGTAAGTAGTAGGAATGAAGTAGGGTAGATTGCTTGCTCCTGTGTTTACCAAAGGGAAGTTAAGTTCAGGCACATGGGATGAAAGAAAGGACATTGTCAGGTTGGAGCACAATTTTGGTGCTGTGGGCCCATATCCCCCCTAATCCTTGATATTTGCATTCTTCAGGTCATCCGAGCTTTGGAGACAGCATTTGGGTTTGCTGTCATGGATCACGTTCTACGTGGTCTGACTTGTAGCCCCAATGCCCAGTGCAGATTGATGTGTACAGGGAGGAGCCCTGGTAATGCCACCAGGAAAGGAAGCAAGCCACTGTTACGAGTGTTTTGTTTCTAGTTCTTGGTCATCCAAATAACGGGCAGGAAAAATGAAAGAGTTGTTTTTGGAACAGTGTTTAGTAGCCATTAAATTGGGTTATATAGAGAGAAGCTGAATTTGCTTTATAAAATGAAATATGTTAGCTGCTAAGTTATTAGTGCCCTGTATTTATTTAGCATCCTTCACATGGGGAAAAAGTAAGGCACTAAACAAAAAAAAATTGCCAAAACAATTAGAGTGAAAAAAATCTGGTAATTAACTATTATTTTTCACAAAACTAGTCTAATTACGAATCAGTCATGGTAAAATGAAAGGTCAATAACTACAGATGCATAATTTCTCTCTGATAGATTGCTGTTTGAAAATAGGTTTATGACAATTATGTGATTAATTTCCTTTTATTAAACAGCATTATGAGACTTCATGTTGCATTCATCAGTTTATTACTGTTACTTTTTCTCTTCAGTTGAAAATTAATCCTGGATAACATCAGGGCAGAACAGAAGCTCAGGTAGATTGAGGATCTCTTCTTCTAGTGTTGTTTGTATTGCAGGGAAGACCACAAATCTGGTTCAAAATCAGAGCCTCAGTATGCTGAAACTGGCAGTATCGTCCTAACAAAACAAAACAAAACACCTCCTCCAGAAAAACAACCAAAGAAAAAAACCCCATCAAAGTGCTTTTACTCCAAGGAAATAAGGGCCAGATCCAGTGAAATTCTTACGTTTCTAGAGGTGAGACACATGAGTATGTAAGTACGTAAGCACTTGCCACCTAACTCTCAAAGTGCTCTGCGTTTCTGTCTTGAAATTCCCCAGGCATGAAGAGTTGGTGTCCTGGACAACACAGAATTTCCCCAGACTTGGAAAAGCTGGGCAGCCTGGGGATCCAGGAACTAGGCATGCATTTGCACAAATTGCTGTAGCATCAATGCAGTGAATGTTTTCAAGCATATTCAGTGTTTGCTTAATCACACCCCATAGGATTGGGCTCAGGGCAGCACTCAGCAGCCACCATCACTTTCTGAGGAAACAGTGGAAGGTCAATTGTATTCTGTCCTCCCATCTGGCAGATTGAGGAGAGGAGTTACTTGGGCTGGTAACGCAATGTCCAAGGCTATTGCCTCTTCTTCTTGAGCATAATTTAGTTTCAAACATTTTGGTCTCTTGCAAGTTTGTGTTCTACTACTGGTCAAGGCTGCAGGGCACCCTGTAGTTTAGCTGCTGAAATTGCAGACATTGGACATTGGAGCTGTCTGCCGCTGCTAGTCTAGGTGCAGAAGACAGACAAATCTTTTTTGTTTGAGTGTCTGCATACTTGGATGTTGGGTTAATTGAGTGAAACCCTCCTTAGTGACCATCTAGATTTCATAGATAATATATTGCTTGAGGTAGGTGCCAACAGCCTTAGCTATCTGGTGCTTCATTTCTTCTGTAGGAAAACACTGTAATAATTGTTCAGTCTACCACTCCTAGGTGAAATCAGGCTGGTTATGTGGATTGGATTTTAGTTACATACAGGATTTCCTTGACTTCACGGGCTCTCCAGTGTGGAACATTTGTCCTCAGCTGACAGGTTTTATCTTCTTCGTGCAGCTCAGAGAAAAAGAGTGTTGTTCACTAAGGAAAATGAGTTTGTTGCGGGGTCTCTGGGAGTTTGCTTTTCCTGTCAAGTCTCCTGGAGAGACTGCTGTTGGAAAGGAGTTGGATCATCTTAGATTCAAGATTCTTTGAATAGTGCTAAATGCTTTGCTACTCCATTTGGAAAGATTATAAGCTGCCATGCTGACTGGCTGTGATGTTCATTAGAAAACTTTCTGGGAAAATACCGTCCACAAGAGACAAAGGTTTAACAGTATCATTTGAGTGCTATTAAGGAGAGCTGAACAGCACTGTCTTTCCATCACCATCTTTTGAGGATTTCATACAGCTATGGGTAATTCTGGGCTTCTTGTTCAGAGCTGGCTGGGGAATGGGCCCACGGGCATGGTGTAAAGGGGCAGAGGCTCTCCTGACGTGGTTTTTATAATAAGTGTAGCTATGTAATCATTTGGTTAACTTGTGATTCAATCAGTGCAGAGCAGTCTTTGGCCTTAAATACAGTTTAACATATTGATACGTTTCAGTTGCATAGTGCTACCAGTGAGATGACTCTCATTTGACATACTCAGTCATTTGGAAACTTACTTTATGTTCGGCAGGAATGTTAGAGTATATTATCATTTGAAAAAATGAAACAGGGATTTGGAGTTAGAAAAAGAAAAGAATCTGGTTGTCTTCTGGCAAGTTTTTTGGTTCTGGTTATCTGCAGAGTATACACCTCTTGTCAGTATAAATAGGGAGTGCCTGTATAAACATTCTTGTTTCGCCTGTTCCACATAATAGTTTCTTGTATCATATTTCTTTTGACCTCGCTATCTGAAACCAATTACAGGAGATCCATTTGGGCTGCATCTATTTTCATAAGAAGCCCAGGCAGCAGTGTTTTTCTCAGAGATGAATATCAACATCAAATATGCTTCTGAGTGCTTTGTTATTTATGTTTCAGAGAGATTTTGTAGCCTTCAGCTCTCAAGAATGTGTCACGCTGTGCTGTTTATACATTGACGATATTAATGGGCGTAGATGTCATTTTTCATTTTAACTTCTCAAATGCAACAGGCTGATAGGTTAAACATTCCTGTTTTTAAAGGAAAGATATGAATGACATCTGTTTCCTAAAAATATACATATATTTACTTTTTAAAAAACAAAGTAATAAGGTTACCATCTTTTAGTGACAGCCTTCTCTTTATTAAAATGATAAAACTTTAAAAATTATTTTAAGGTATGCTTAAATTAAATACATGGGTTTGGAATACAAAATTAAAGCAAGTTGTATCTCATGGTATTATAGCCAACAAATTGCAAAATCTACAGCAATTTATCAACTTTAATAGGGTGAGTTATATGCAATTAATTTCATTTTTGTTCTGCTTACGTTTTAGCTATGCCAAAGCTGCACAGTAAATACTAAGAAGTAGTGTTCCCAATAAATATTTTACTAGAAGACACAGTGAGTTCTGGAAACCATATGCCCAAATTTCCTGCTTATAGAGTCATTACTTAAAGCATTATAATGATTTTCATTTGCATTATTAAAATAAGTTCTAATCCTCAGTTCTTTTTATTGATTTTGTTTACATTGACTTTTTTGTATAGTTTTACTAATTTAGATAACTTAATTAAGGAAAAGTGCCTACTAAATTTGAAACAAATGTTATTGGAAATAGATACGATTTTGACTGCCTTAAAATCTGTTCTTGCTGCTGTTGAGGCAGGACTCAACATAATTTTGATCTGCCAGATTTATAAACGTCTGTTAGTTTGTCTTCATTGAACTGGTTTTAGACCACGAGTTATTATCGAATTAGTTCACAGAAATTTATAAATTATACATGGGATCAGTGTTTACTTGAAGTGTACATGTTAAACTATGAATTTTGAAAGACACTTTCAAGTTGTCAATTTGTTTTGCAAAGATTTAATAGCAGCAAATGAATTGGTAGAACTGAATGTTTTATAGTCTCATAATCTTCACTTATGAATAATGCCAGTAATAATCCTTTGAAATTAACAGTGTGTTTCTGGGAGGTTGTTTACTGAGTAGCAAAATCTAAAGTTAAGCAGCACCCTGGGAGGAAAAAAATACCATATGACAAATGCTGTAAGAACAAAGGCTGACAGTGATTTTTCCTTATGAGTTTTAAATCATCTCTGATCTCTTGAAATTGTTTTCTGTTCTTCTTCTATCTCCTGTGTTTACAATAATCTAAACTGCCACAATAAGATCACTGAAGTATTCAGGTAGTCATCATGTATAAGACATTCTGTATTAAAAGATAAGCCTTTGCTCCTTTAAAGATATCCGAACCAGCACATATGAATCAAAGTAGTTTAAGTAGTAGAGCCTTTTATGCAAACATATCCTGTTGTGCTGCCTTGCTTTTTCGTAAAGTGTGACTCTTTTTGTAGTTAGTGGTAGGAAGTCATGCTTTCTTAGGCTGATTCCACAGGAGTATGCTAGCCACAATTTGAAATTATACTTTCTAGTTTAAATCTAAGCTGCAACATACTATAATTCTATAATCTTCAAGTACTGTAAATGTACAGCTTTACCAGATGCTTGCTTGCTTTGCTTACTTTATTGTATTGACGTGAGATGGCTTTACTACTAAGGAAGATGAGGACACTGAAACAACTTGCCGAGTGTTCCAGTTATTTGCAAGTATACATCAGCATTATATCATTACAATGTCTTTTCCGGGCCGTGTAATTAATTTTCTGTGACCGCCACAAATAAAAAATAATTATCTTTATGGTTTTTCCCATTTTCTGTAACTCCAGATCTCTTCTCTGATGCTTGCAGCAGTACCACCCTGAGCGGTGAGGTTGGTTTTCCTGTACAGTCTCCCATCAATTCAGCAGTGCAGTAGTTCTCTCACTTCCATTCAAGTTTCCCTTTCACAGAGCTCTAAAGGTTGGGAAGGATTATAAATTTACCATGGATCTTCTGTTCATGCATTTAATCCATGTTTTGTGCTTAAACCACGGCAAGATGTTGGGACCAAATCCTGGTGCCCCTGAAATCAACAGATATATTTATTTCTGATCTCAGACAGAGCAGGAATGCCCTTTAGGATCTGCTCAAGAGCTGTGAGTGCAGAAGAGATTATGCTATTCACATAGGAAACAGGGCATCCAGTGGTTCCTTGGTAACAAAATATTTCAAGCGCACTTTGAAATATGTTAACTTTTATTTATTTTTGGCAGAGAGAAGCTAGTTCTGTGCGTCTCATTGCTTAGGTTCAGAGGAATGTATAGTCTTTGTAAAGCTGACCTGTAATTACTTGAGAATTTGATGAAACAATACAGGGATTGTTGTGGGAATGTCTCCAAATGTTAAAAGTCTGCTCTGCAAACTTTGTACCAGAGCCTTCTATGGGGAGGCGAATCAATGTTGTTAGGAGATGGTGCTAGTGCATTCAGTTTGTTTACTTTGGTTTTCTATGTCTGCCTGCCTTCTCAGAAAACTTGCTTGGAGCCAGACTGTAGCAGCCCTCTCTCTGTCTTTTCATAATTGATCAGGGGATGACTGCCTTCCCTGAGGGTTAAGACGTGGCAACTTTTTCTGTTTGCTCAGCATCTCAATGCAGTAGTTCAAACATTGTTCACACCAGCTGGCAGTGTAATGCCATATGCACATCTTGTCAAAGCAACTGTTGTCATGGATACTAGAAACTATCTTAAAAACCAGCTCATTTGAGTCTAATCAAAATTGTACCTTTCTTTATCAGTTGAGAATCTTTATTATTTTAAGGAACATTGATCAAATGGCATTTATTGCGGTATATTCCATCTACAGTATGTTTTCATAACATAGATAATAGTGTGATGTATTTTAAAGCTGTAACTGCTATTTACTGAACTGATTTTTTTAAGGGGGAAGGAAAAAGAGTTCTCCAGGTAGTTTCAGTGGAGATATTTTGAATCAGGTCTATTTGGTTTCTTAAGAAATACCACTTTACAGTACTTCGCATTTTAAAAATAATTTTATAAGGAAAAATAATTTATATTAACCTTCTTTGGGTAAGTGGAATGTTTGTTTACATTTCATATGCTTAACTGTATTTTACTGAGTTGGAATGGAAACATAGAATAAATGAAAACATTTTCTATTTTGATTGGGATACTGTCATCCCTGAGCCTGATCTGGTTGGTTGAGTAGTAATTTCTTTGTTCTCTGATTTTCCTAAGAATGCAAATGAAAACCACTCATTCTTATTTGGCATTAAAACTGCACTTTTTTTTTTTTTTTTTTTGTCAAAGGAGAGGTTTCTCCTTGAATTGTAAGTACAGAAAGTGTTTTTAATCTTCAATGAATATCCTTATTAATTCATTTTCAAGATAATCTGATGTTGATTTGTCAAATTTAATTACAGCTTCCGGTAACACTTGAAGTCTACTTGCTTTGGCTTCAAAATTGTAATATGAAAATGCAAATTGAATGATAATTTGCAAGGGAGTGGGCATTTTAGTTGAACACTCAAAGACAAGTTCCTTGTGGAAATGAGGCTATTGATGCAGTTTATGATTTTTCCTCTTCAAGCACTTCAAACAAATTAACTTTATTTCCTGCAGGATTTCATGTACATCCATAAATTCTAGTGAAGTCCTATATATGTACTTTAAGATCATTTTTTTATTTTCTAAGTAAAAACCAAACTGTAATCTGAAATCTAGCAAATACAAATCGAATAGGAGGAGATTGTATTTGTTCAGTTGGACTTTTACCTAACATTAGCAATGAGTAACTCATGTCTTTCTAGGAACTGGTGGAAATTATTTACTTTTTTTTTTCTACTTTTAGGCACTCCAGGCAGCAAGGCAGCTGCTTTTACAGCAACAGACGAGTGGACTGAAATCTCCTAAGGGCAGTGATAAACAGAGACCACTGCAGGTTAGTAAAGTATCCTTGCTTTTGGGGCGTTACTCTCAGGGAAGAACACTGTGCTGGCTCACACATGAGGTGTGTGTGTGTGGATGCCTGTGCTCCAATGCTGTGTATGGTGCATATTGGCATACAGGAGGTTACAGGTTTGCATGCAGGTGATTTCTCATTCACAAAGAAAATTTATTGTAAGTTAAAAAACTTCTGTGGCTATAGATGCTTAAAGGGTCTAAGACTAGGTCTGAGTTCAGTAGCTATGGTGTAAATTAATTCTTTAGATACATGCTGCAAAACTTTTATGTGATTTTTTCACATACATGGATTAAATTGTAAAAATGGCTGCATTAAGAGTGAAACAGTGTCCAAAAAAAAAAATAGCTAAATAACTCATTGATGTTATATCAACGTGACAAATGGGTAAGTGTTCAGAAACTACCAACACAACTGCATGAAATAATGAAAGAGCTGCTTCTGCCATTTTAGGAAAACATGTGTTACAGAGTTTCACACTGGGATGCTGTTGGGCTTCAGATTGTGTTTGGATGAATAAAAGTTCCATTATTGAACAATTATTTTAAAAACATTATTAGTAAAACTATGCATAGCATTTTATTCTTGAAAAAAATTAACTTTTTTTTCTTTATTTTTGAGGTTTTACTTAATTTTTTGCTAATTAAGAGTTCCATATGAAGTTGCATTCTGCTGGCAGAGCTGATTCTCTCATTGTATATAGAGCAAATATGGGATTTTAACTGCTGAATTTCAGTCTGTTGAAGACAAAAGATGTACATGAGAGACAGTTCTATGTTGTTCAGGAAATAAAAAAGTATAGCTCTTACCATTATCCTCCTCACATCTGTTTTTCTGGGTGAGCCATTATCCTCTTGGGACTTTCCGTGTTTTCTGATGGAATAGGGCATTTTTATCTCAGCTTTAGTTTTTGTTGTGCATAATGGTGGGCCCAGGCACCAGAATTTATCTTTTTCTCCACCAGTGAAATGTTGTGAAATTTGATCACTTGTGCAATTTTTGTATGTAATTCACATAGGCCCCTTTTCTTTGTGAAACTTCATGGAGCAATGTTGGACACAGCAAACAGTTCCACATTCCACATCGGTTCTCTTCAAATATACTTCAAAAGTTGTATTTATTTGACCACACCCAAACAAGAACTTAGAAAATTCTAAAGAAAATGGACAAAAAAAAAAAACATTTCAAATTGCCATCCTGTGATGCTGTAGTTGTAGTATGGTCCAGAGGTGTAGGAGTCCTGGGACCATCTCAACTTTCCAGTCTTCACCCTTGACTTTGCTTCGGATTAGATATCTTCTAGGCTGAGGGCATACAAGGGTAGTAGTCATAAAGGAAGCACCTTACGAACTACATAGTTTTTTAAGCTTTTAGAAGTGAATGTGGTGATCTTGAAGGGTTGAATCATGGAGGTGATTGATTTAATGAACACTGGGAAAGTAGTTTATTCTGCCAGCTCCTCGTTCTGAAAGATATGCGAGCTGTACTAGGAGCGTACAAGGTCCATCTAGCCCTAGGTCCTGTCTCTAAACTGGCCAACACCAGATGCTAAGGGAGCTTTATAAAACATGCAAAAATGGTGATATTTTCCCAGTATATGTTTCTCAGTGAAGTTAGTTTACTTCAATCCTCCAACTTGTAAACTGGAGCAGTTCAGGAGCTACTGACTTCTCTGTTCACATTCTCCACCCATTCATAAACCTTTTCAAGGTTGAAAAGATGTGGGGGTGCACTATTTGTGGTAGGCGTCAATGAAAAGAGAGAAAACCATGTTTGAAAACAAAGTCGTATACATAACCCAGAGGATGATGAGATGAGGTGAGGGAGTCTTGTGCTTTCCTACTTGCAAAGCAGTAACCCTGGCCCGATGCCTTTAAAATGCCATGGGATGGTGTATCGTAGAGACATCATGTGTTACATTTGCCAGGAAGAGTCAGTGCCTCATGATTCACACTTGTGAGGCAAGGAGAAGAAAATAATGCGAATAATTTTCTTTTCAGAGTTGTTACATGCTCCCTAAAGCCAAGATTACTGCTCATGTTTCCAACTTTTACTTCCATGATCAGTATGTACACAGTGCCTCTTATTAGCCTTGGACACTTCATTTGATTAATTTTTAAATGAGAGGAAAATGGAATTTGCTCCCAGACTTTGGTGTATGTATCAAATACTGTGTAAATTCAGGTATGAGCACAAACTCCATTTTAATTTTCTTCTTTAGTGAATAGGATGTATAAAGGTTTTGAAAATGACTCCTTGGAGCTTTTCCATTTGTCTTTTACTGTTACTACAGAGCTGTTCATTGTTCATTATGTAGTGGAAATTCATATTTTGAGCATCATGATGCCTGTTCGACCAAATACTGTAATATGGGTCATAAAATTGTACAATATTATTATTTTATTATGCCAAATTTAATGGTAACTTTAGCCAAAATCTCCTAGCAGTAGGAATTGCTAAATGTGTATAAGCAATTTGAGGCTTGTAAGACAAAAATACTTGTGCTTGTGTTTGTGCTTAAGGAAACAGACTTCTCCCAATATTTTAAAATACTTTAATATTATTGTATTTCTAATTTCCTCTAATTTCAGATAAATTTACTAATCTGGCAGCTGGAGATACGTTAGAATTGATTTATAAATCTAGTAAAAACCTAATAAAACTTTTAAAACTCGCTCACACATCTGCAGGCAAATGTGGGTGTTAGGTAAGCCTTGCCATTGCATCTCTCACGTGCTCCATATTCTAATGTAAACTATTCTATTGTTCCACATGCCAAAGAAGGAAAAAAATGGTGTTGATTTTAGTGGCCATCTTTTTGTATCTGATGGATATTTGGGGGAAAGTAGCGTATGTTGTTTTTATACATGTTCTCTCTGTTATTCCATAATGCGTCAAGTATTTCAGTGACTTACAGAACCTACTAGCTAATCAGCAAATTGAAAGCTTATTGAAGAAACCTTCAAATTTGTATCCTCAACTTTGCAAAAACAGGGTGTTGGGTAAGTCGTTACGTTCTACTGTGCTTTACAGAGTGGATGGTTTTAGAGAACCACTGGGATTCGAGTGTCTTTTGTATCCTTCTCATGAAAAACCTTTTTGAATTTACCACTAGCTATGTGATGTCTTGTAAAAGAAGAATGTTGTGGTGGCAAATGTTTTTGGTTTAGTTTTTCATGCAAAAGTTACCCTCACCTAGTATTTATCCTATATTTTCAGGGAGAGGATGTTTATATTCAGATTGTGAGTTAACAGAATACCTGCAAAATTCACAGTTTTAGATAGACGCTTATCTTGATCTACTATTACTTTCTGATTTACATTTTTCTGGGTTTCAGGCTGCAGATGGCATAACAATTAGCATGTCTTATGCAAACCAGAAGGAGAAAAAACATCACATCTGACAACTTGAGTACCAATTGTAGTAGTGATTTTACTTTCATGTATAGATATCCGAATAAATGTATTTGAAACATGTTTATATATGCCATTCACTACACTGATGCACCAATTGAATGGATCTAATCAGTACATACATTGATTAATGACATATTGCAGAACAGCTAAGGAGGGTTTGTGATGAGAGTTGAGGATAATATTAACCTGCATATGATGAGATAATAGCATTTACTTTCTTACTGTGCATCCTGGAAAACATATTGCAGTAGTAAGGTTAAGATTTTTGTAGTATTGTTTTTTGTTTCAGAATATTTTTCTGTTCTGGAGAAGCTGTGATTGTGATAATCCGTGGTGAAGCGAGCTGATTGCTTTCACAGGTTTCATTCCCTATCACCACATTTCCATAGTAGGCATAACAGGGAAAATGTCACTTTGGTTCTCAGAACCTGTAGATCATTCTCCTGTGGCAGCAAGTCACTGTCCTGACGACCACTGGAGATCCTGGTGTCATCTAGCCTGAGTTTTAAAACTGACAGCTTTATTGTTCTTACTACACTTACAGTCATGAGCAAGACTTGCAGTTCTTCAAGAACTGTGCAGAGCACAAGCATAACCCAAAGGTAAATGCTGACAATTTGCTGCCATTGTTGGATGTTAATGTAAAGCATTGCAATTATTTCCCTTCCAGGTAGGCAAATCTCGGTGCTTAGACAAATCTGTCCATGATAAACATACTATTGTTGACTGCGTAACATAGTGATTTGGACAGCTAGTTGTAATTTTATTTATTTGCTCTAAGAGCTATGAAAAGCCTAGCTATTTCTAGTCCCTGAAATGTCTCTAAAGAAGTAGTTTATTCTCATAAAATCAGACTTTGAACTTTAACTTGATTAGAATAAATAGATAATTATCTTCAATCCCATAAATTAATATATCAACAATTCGGTTAGTTGTTTTTTCCTTCATGCTAGGAGATTTGTTGTTTCAACATCAGTACTAATGCATTCTGTATGAGGATGGCATGTCAGGAAATCATGACACCTGGAATCAAAGGGTTAAGCTCAGTGTGTACCAAGCCTGTTGTATAAATATCATGCTGTATGGAGTGTTGAGTTGTTAAGGTAAGCTTTGTTTATTTAGCATGAGCACTTCACTGAAGTGTAATCATTTGATAAAATTTGGGAAAAGTAAGTATACAGTTAAGTTTAATTACTTAATGTTTATTTCACTAGTGTATAGTATCAGAAGAACCACTTTTTTTAAAGACATGCAAAATGCAAAAATTTAGCATGGAAAGATATTCATAGTCTCTTTTAACCTACTCTCCTTGCTTTGCTCTCTCCTGGTTTGGTCATCTCCCTTTGGATCTTCATATGGGTCTGAATTTAAAATTCATTGCACATAATAAATAAGCAAATATATCATTAATATTGTAACTTTTAGTTACTTTTTTAAACATACATAAGGAGACGATATAAGGAATTGGGAATGTGGGGAAAAAGAAGCAAAACCCACTGATCTTAAATTGTATCCTCTGACTTAATGCACACTGACTGCAACCATGCATGCGTAATGTCAGTAAAAAAATCCTGTTCAAAAACAGCAAAAAAAATGTTGTGGATGTAACTTAGAGTTTTCTTTGCATTACTTTCAGCAAAAATAGAAACAAATCTAACTGGTCTAAAACTGTCTTTCCAAAAACTGCATGTTACATATTTCTGTTTATCTAATGTGTGCTTCTAAGCATAGGAAGTAGGAGGATTTTGTACATGCTAGAAAGCACTGATTTAGAAAGATGCAAATGCCTAATATATAGTGTAAGAGGAGAGTAGTGATAAACAGTCTTTTTCCCTCTCGAGTATAATTCTGGAGGAAATGTGTGGCCTACATATAAGCAAACATTGAGGCTTCGGGTAAATTAAATTTGGAAGATAGCTGCTGGAAAATCATAAGTCCCATTTTCCCTTGTAAGTCTGTTAGGAGGAATATGCAGTATCCTCTAAGGTGCAGAAATTTGCATCAGTGATACCCATTCTAAAGACACGGATAACCCCAAGAGATGGAGAGAAGGCAAGGAGTTATTTTTAGGTAAGGTGTGGGGGGTAGGGAAAGGAGAAATAGCCGTGTTAAAGATTTTATGGTGTAGAAAACAGAAGTTCCATTTAAGGTAGAGGGATAAATACGGTAATAAAGAAAAAAAGCTGGAAATATTTAATTGATTTACAGTGGAAGTGCCTGTATAACAGACTTGCTGGGAAGTTCTTATTTATATAGATGCAAGTCTGCTCCAAAGGCTTATGTCCTGTCTTTGACAACCTCTTTCACTTGTGAAAACCTGTATTTTGCATTATGTGCGATTCCAGTTTGCTGTAAATTCTTTCAGGAATATTTTACTTTAAGTCACTTTTTACTCTTGAACACTTCCAATATTGAAAAATACATCTATAAAGAAAGTAACACTAGTTAGTATTGTTTCCTTTTTAATTTAAAGTAAGTATCAGTCACCTTGAGGTATTACCTCTTATTGATAAAGCAGACAGTTGTCTTTTTCAGGTACATAAAATACTACAGCTAACCTTCTGTATGATCTTTGTAACATGGAAAAATGTTTACTAGCAGCCTTCTATTGGAAGTTATGACATAATGGCTTCATCTCTATCTGAGAGGAAAAAAACCTAGCTGGTGCAGAGATCACATCTTTATCCTGAAAATATTGTTGCAATATTATAAAATATTTTGGAGACAGAGGAACAAGGTATTATGCAAGTTTATCTTTTTACAGATACTGAATATACAGACTATTATTTAGGATTATTATCTGATCGGGGATTTCAGGAGACATTTTAATGTTAAACATATGTCTGTGCAGCAATCTGATGTGCCACTCCATTACTGTGACTGTTGGGGAATCATTTGTCACCTACATCACTATCACGTCTTTCCTTTCTCCCTTTCTTGTGCTGATTCTGGTACTTCTAGAGGACTGGGAGGAGAAGGGAGAACATACACACTCTGGTTCTTCACCCAGATTCAGAAAGGCAAACCTTCAGAGAGAGTGCCTAGGTCTTTTCATAGCAGCTTTTATATAGCAGACCAGCAGACCCATCATGGTAGAATCTGCAGCCTATCTGATACCAGGAAATATTTCCATGCATGGGATGGATGGACTGGGTTTTATATTCTGAACTATAGGAGTCTCCAGGTGCTACAGAGAAGTTTATTTGCCTTACTTGAGCATCTGGACATCTCTGTCCCCCAGCAAGCCCTGCCGGTGCAGGCAGCGTCCACAGCCGCTCCTCTTCAGGCTGGGTGAGTAGTTCCTCCGCGGCGCTGGAAGGTGTTGGTTTCCTTGAGCCACTTCTCCAGGCTCTTGCAACAGGTCCGATCAGCCTGATTCTCTTACCAGCTGGCTCATTGCCCAGAAAAGCTTGTGAAGAGCTGAGAGGGAATGTGTGAATGGTTCCCCACTCAGTGTGCAGCTCTATTAAAGGGTCTGCTCCCAGGCAGGGCCCTAATTATGCCAGTTTAGGATCACACCACTCAAGCAAGGCTCTCCTGATACTCTTGAATTTGAAAAACACATTAGTTAGTGTACATTGATTTAGAAATTACCAAAGCAGGAAAAACAACCGAACAAAGTATTTTGTGAATGCTCCACATGGGCACAGATTTTAAAAAAATGTTTCTAATTAAATTACTATTAAGGAAAGTCTGTTTTTTTCCAGAAGGTTTTTCATTTCATCAGGCAATTACAAAAGTCAAGGAAATTTTCTACCAAAACCAAAGTTCTGTGAATAAATAATGAAGAATCCTCAGTCAATAGTAACAAATGCAACTTTCCACGTGATAATCCAGTCTCTCATCATAGCCATTAAAGTCATTCCTTGTTCAGATTACTTCCCATACTTTTTTTTGCATCTTAATTTTACTTTGTGAATTGAATAGTTGTCTTGAAATTTTCTAATCACTGCACATTATTTTGCAGTTTGTGTGTTAGCTGTCCAGTTTACAAAGCAGGAGGACTTTACTGGGTGTGTGGGGAGCAGGCTAGTCAGAAATCTGAATGTATGCCAAGATCAACATAGGTGTTAATTTTAGTTTACCTTCATTTAGGCTGTCTACATGTAAAATTTAATTAAAAACTGTTAAAATTATCCAGATGATCATGCATAAATACTGCACAGTAATGCTACAGAAAAAAAAAAGCATGTGAGCATGTATGCTGCTGAAAAAAGCAATCCCACGGTGGAGTGGAAAAGCACATCAGCCCATCCTGTTGGGGAAGGGGGGTTGTCCAACAATTGCCACTTTGATGTTCTAGGTATTTTTATGCCTTCTTATGCTTCTAATGTAATTTCCTTGAGACAGACAGATGAGGGTGTTATGCAATAGAATTAATGGTGAAAAATTTACTAAACACTACTTCAGTGCTTTACTACTCAATTATGTGAAGCTTTCAAAAGCAATTGTACAATAATCGTACAAAGGAAACTGTATGGTGTGCCAACAACATCAATATGCTTCAAGGATCTTACCAAGAACCTGAAGTATAAATGAAGAATGAGATTTTCCCCTAAGTGTTCACAGTAAATCCATTTATTCAAGAAACATACTTTCAGCCAGATTGAAAAGAAGCCTACACAATATCGAGGAAAACCAAAACAGTAACCCAACATGTTGGAAAAAAATACCAAAATCAACACTGTGCTTGTAGAAGACATTTCCAAATTGATACAGCTGTAATTTAGTGCATAGATAGTTACGGGCTTGATGCTTAAGAATAATGAAATTACCAAAATAAAGAAAAACATTTCCTGATACAATATATGGTGTGATGTGAAGTCGTACATAAAACAGTGTTTGTTTCCATTTAAGAACAGTTCAGGATACAATGGAAAACCTCAGTTTGAGGGCATAGTCTCTGAAGTGGAAATAATAACGCAAATTCAGAGGCAAATGGTGATTGATGTTTTCATATACAAAAAAAATATCTCCTGATTAGAAAGGCTTGAACCCATACTCCAGGTGAGGAAGAAAAAATGCCTAACATCAAGCCTGCCATAGCAACAGTTGGCATATATTTCACCCATGGAAAAGAAAATAGGAGGGTTGGGTTCCAAGAGGTCTGGTCCGTTGTGCAACATAGATATCTTTCAAGAATGTAATTAAGAAAATAAATTCAAATAAATTTTTTAAAGTACAGCAAAGAGCAAGATCATGTGTTTAAGAACTTGGAAAAATTTCTTCCCTAAGCTTATGTCAATCACTTACAATGAAAAAGGAAGACAGAAGCTCAGTATTGGTCACTGTATGACTGCGACCAACCAGTGATGTATCATAAGTGAGAAAAAAGAATGTGCAATCCTAAGTGAATTTTAAAAGGTGTTTCCAATAAAAATAGTTAAATATTAATGCTGTTCTTAAAAGACATCTTTGAGAAATCATCTGGAGTGGTGGAGAAACACAATCACCTAATTTGTGGTGCCTCATTAGTGTATTAGAAATGTGCTCTTAAAAGATTCAGGGTTCTAGTACCAATGCCCTGAATTTCCATGGAGTGAAGGTATCTCACCATCTTGGCTATGGCTGATAATTTAGCACATTTGCAATATACCTATAGTGAGATTGTGTAAATTCTGTATACATTTTTACGATATACAAGTGCAAGAAGGTTTCTTTCAGACTAGATGCATAGGCTGAAAGGTTGTGATTGCTCTATGCAATTTGGGTCAAGAAGCAAACTTTAGGAAGAAAGAAACATCTTTTACTCTTCTTAAGAACGGTTTTAAATATGGTAACACATACCTAAGCTAAACATGAATGAACCATGGAGAATAAAGCTTTTCACTATTCAGAGAAAAGAGTTTCTGGAACACTGTTCTAGGTTCTAATAGAAGTAGTGGAAGCAAGAGCCACCTACCATACACACTGCCTACTTAAAGTTTGACCAAGTTGGAAATAGACTTAAGTGATATGAATTACAATAAAAAAATTAAAAACTCAGAAAGTCTCTTCTTGTCCTGTTGTGGGATTTTTTGTTGTTGCTGTTTTTTAAAAAAAGATAAGAAGTCATTTAAGCCAATAGCAAAATTCCAGGGAACAGAATAGCGTGCTGTTTTTTCAGTAAGCTTGTTACACCATATCAACAGATTAATTTTAAAAACATTTTAATACCTTCTTAAAATTATAACATGTACGTGAAATGCCTTACAGGATATGATAGTTGATTTTTTTTCCCCAAAAGTCAACTTTATTTTCTGTATATTTATGGCCTGTTTCATGAACAGAGAACACTGAGGACTAAATAATAACTGGTATTTAGTAAAATTCTGATGAAATCCTACATTCACAATTTTTCATCTACTTAAACTCACTTTCAGTACATGACCATTTTGGATACTTTAATTCTCACTCATTAGATTACAACAAATGATAGTGACTTCTGTGAACATACTATAAGCATGTGTAGTTTTCACATAATTTTATATAGTCTGGATTTTTTCAAGATATTAGATTACAACAAATGTATTGACTTTGTAATTATTAGTAAGACATAGAAGAAATACCACTGAATAACTAAATATGGACATTTTTAATTGGAAGGCATTCATTCTAAAATTAATTTGCTTTTCTCAGCAATAAATACACTGAAACAAGAGGCAGAATTTGTTTAAAAAAATCTCATAATATTTTAAATTTTTTTTTTCTTTCAAAAATACAGTCTTTCATAATGTTTTAGAGTATTTAGTGTTGAGGTGATTGTCTCACAGTGCCTGAAAATAAAGTGAATTAGTCTAACAGCCCACTTATGAGATCGTTTTTATTGCAATCATTTTAGGGCCTGGCATATAATATGACCCAATAAGTATTAGAGCCAAGATTAAGAGAGGGGGCTCTTTTCCATATTGAGAATAGTCATACTAATTTAGCATCTTGTGAAATAGTTTAGTCTAGGAAAATGTTTGTTTTAGGCGGGGAATACTTGTATAGAGCTCTTTGAGTGAGTATTTAATCATGGTAATTTGACCAGGGTGGTACAGTCTGTATTATAATACTCCAGCCATACCTCTAGAAAGAAATAATTATGACTTTGTATATAATTCTTTGGAATATTTGTAGTTAACAAACATAAGTGCTATTATATCAGCTTTAATCTTTGTAATTAATAATGTCCTAAAATACATCCAGAGATAATTCTGTTTCAGTTGCTGTTATGATTTCCTAACCTTCTTGGGTTTCGGTAACATTGTCAAGATAAATTGAAATAGTAAAACCTGCCAATTGTGTATAGTGCTTGGACTGTCAATATAAAATATTTATCAGATTTTGTTTGGTTTATGGGATCTTTTGTTTTTTTTTTTTTTTTTTTACTATAAATATAGTAAGAGAGAAGTTCATAGAAGTACTTTTGGAAAGACTTGACTACAATAATGGCATCATCTTTAAAACAAAAAAGATTTCATAATGCTTTTATTATGTGTGGAATCACTTAGCTTTTTTAAATGAAAACCCTAAATAATTTTAGTAATAGCAGAATTGGACCCCTTATTCTAGTTAAGGTAGGATCTGATGATTCAGAGACATCGATGCACCACATCATTTACACAGAAATTATTTCTCAATTAAGCCTCTTTGAATGTCAAAGAGTTTAGGAGGAACTCATAAACAGGATCCTATTTCAGGGAAAAATCCTTGTTATTTAAGTCACTTTTTTCCCCCATGGAACTGTCAACAGGAATCCTAAAAAGGTTTTGAAAACCTTTGTTTTACCTCGCAGTTTGTTTTATATTTTCCTTGTTTTTTTCCTTGGAGTGTAAACATCATTAGTATAGATCTTATAGAATGGTGCCACAAAAATGGTACAAGAAGTTGTTCCTATTTTAGTTCTGAGAGATTCAATGTTGTGGTTTTTATTTCACTACATATCAGCTTTTTAGTGTTATTATTAAATTAAATGTGATTTACATAAGAAGGGTATCCTTCATAGAATCATAATTAGTGTACTTTCTCTCTTAGATAAAAATCAGTGAGGAACTGTTGTTTTTGACAAACACTGGTCTAGACACTTGGCTTGACTAGCAGTCCATGATCAAAAAATGCTACTTTTCAACCTAAAACGTATTAGATTACATCCTCAGTATTGATCTCATTTTTAGGACGAAACTTTTATTTTTTAAACTTTTAATATTTTATTATTATTACTATTATAATTAGTAAAGTTTTGTGTTAGAGATTTGGGTCTTCATGTGTTAATAACTGTTCAAAATTTTAACCTGAATCAGATTTTCAGAAAGCATAGAGTGCATTCTGGCAACAATAACAGAGTGCAAGAAGGGAAAAGAGCTGCAGTGACACAGAGAGATGCATCATTGACATACCCATTGAAGTGGGACTGAACAGCAGGCAGTAAGTTTATACTCATACATCTTTGAGTATATTTCATGCCCAACTGTGTGAGCACACGGTATAGGTATACATTATTTACACTTTTCAGGGAATACCAAAATCCATTGGTTCCAGCTTTGAATAATACTGGGTAAAGGAGAAGGAGATATGATCCATACAGATCCCAAGATATCTTTGCTCTTTTATCATCCCTCCAGCATTTCTGGTCCATCTTTTGTGTTTTATGGCTTCAGAGTTGCCTTTTAGCTGCAGTTACAAGTGCTGAGTGTTCACAGGATCTAATTGTTCCCTTGCAGTTCCAGGAGTAAAAAACATGAAATTAAATTAAAAGTATGATGTAGGTCTTCAAGCAATATATAGCCAAGCTCTGGAACAGATCTGTGCTGCAAGATGTTATGGATGTTAAACATTTAAATTGTCTCAAAAATCAAGTGAACAAATTCATGGAAGAAAAATCTATCCATACAAAGTGCAAATTCCTCATTTTCATAGTCTCTAAAGCCCAAAATGTTGGGATGTGAGGAGTGGCCCGGGAAAGTGTCGCTACATTCGTACACTGTCATGCTCATTTACTCTTCTCTGGGCATGGAGTATTGATCACTGTTAGAGGCAGCCCAGTAGGCTAAGTGATTATTTGGTCTAATACTGGGTCCATTCTTCTGTCTTTTCAGACAACATCTAGAAACCAACCTATTTTCTTTCTGAATACTCACTTTTGGCCATCAGGTGATCTTGACTTTCCTCCAAAAGTCTGGTTCCACCAGCAGACTTCAGAAGCTTGCAAGTCACATTCCATTGGGCTTCTCACTACTGTTTTTAGTCATGCTTTGAAGAAGAAAACCTCTAAAAATACCTAACCTTTCCCAGTCCAAACTCTTAAGGAACACTTCTTTTTGTGACACAATAATGGCATCAGGATGATGTAGTATGCATTTTGCTAGCCGTAATTACTCCGCATTGTGGTGGAAAGATTGGATTAATCTGAATAAGCTCAAGGAAAATAGTTGGGTCCTCAGGCAATTTCCAGCTGTTTCTCCTACCATATGGGAAAAGGCTCTTCCAAATTTTATGTCTTCAGCTGCCATTCAGGTAAGCCATAGTCAGTAAAAAGGAGAAAAAGAAAGTGTGGTTGCCTTCTGTAGAAGTGAGGGGAGCATTTAAAAAAACCTCAACACAATTTTTATAGTTCCATTCTTTTGATATATCAGTCTATCATCTACCACTAAGTTGGAGAAAACACTGTGAAATACAGTGTTAAGGTTAGGTATAACATCTAATTTTAATTTTAATGCGGGGTATAGCTCACGTACAATCTTACATAGAATGTTACTGTGCAAATAGGCAAAATAAAAGTCTAAATTATTGACTGTCCTGTTCTGAAGTAAGATAAATTTCAATATTGTAGGAAGTTAAGTAAGTCTGAGCTAAAAGAACATGACAAGGAGTAACATAGTGGTAGAACACAGACTCAGCTTGAGAGAATATTTAATTTAAAAAGTGTTGCAACTTTAAAATCTTGAATATTTATTTAATTATGCAGTTGAGGCTTTTTTTTTGTAGTTCGTATATTTTGTGTGTTTCTGGGTATACTGTTCTGCTAATTAAAGTGTCAAGTATACATTTAAAAACTGATTATTCAGTGTAAAAAGTAAATGTTCATATGTTTGATCTCTGTTAGAACAATTGTATCCCTTCTGATTTTTCTTCTGGCTGTGACAAAAACAGCAAAGAAGTTGTGCTAGGAAGTGGTGTGAATTAAAAAACAATTTGGGTTTCCTTTTTCCTAAGACTACTACTAGTATGTTTCTAGTCTCTGAGAGTTCCAAGAGAAGAAAAACTACTTGATAAGCCTATGATAAAATATCTCACATATATGAAAGCTTAGGGTATGATCTTACTCCTAGGGGGCAATTTATGATTTACATCTCTTACACTGAGGCTAATTTTGGATAAAAGATTGTGATAATTTTTTCACTGATCAAATCTCCCTAGTGTAGTCATCCATCCCCCTCTTCCTTTGATAAGAGTGTTTATCATTGTGAAAAAATATGAAGGGAACTGAAGACCTCATCAGGAAGAATGGCTGCTTTTGTAACTCCAATGCAAAAATGTGTGTATGCAAATTCCACAGCGATTGCTTTCAAGAATTTTCTGAGTTTTAAAATGACAGTACAAATTTGCATATGGAATGATGATGTGTGAACAAATTGATGTATGTATCATGGTTTTTAATCTAATATTAAAAGATTCTTGGTGTGTTGGGCATGTTATCCAGATTCTGCATGTTATTATATTGGTAGAATTATTTTTAAATACATTTGATGAGATCTTTGACTCTCATTTTTTATTTGTTCTTTACCAGAAGCTTGGTTTCTAGTAATGTTTAACATCAGGAGATGTTCTTGTTCCAAAACCAGGTATTACGGATGTACAATTTTGATTTAATGTGAATGAGCTGTTAAACTTTGTTCTTTTTTTTTTTTCTGTAAGTGTATGTTTAATTGTGTTACATGATATATAGGGGCATAAATATTAGTTGAAATGTCTGTCTGGTTAGGATTACAGCAGACACTGAATGCTTGCACTTTCTTCTGCTACATCAGCACAGAGAGTTTGTGGGTCATTTGGTTCAACTTTGGGGATGTTTCTTAGTGTGCTTTATACTGTGCTCAGCAAAGGCTGATTAGTATCTCATCCAGTCAACCTATAAACTAATGTTAAAATACAGAATTTGTTTTACTTCTTTTTAGCCTGGAGAGGCTAAATATTTGATGGAAGAAAGGATTATGAAAAAATTACTGAGTCCAGAATCCTGCTAAGTCATCTACTAGGAAGAACTAGATATTTGTATCATAATAAATGAGTTCCAGGATTTATGCAGTGTGGCCTCTGCTTCACACTGTAGAATGTCTCTCTTTTACAAAACATTTTCTTTGTAGTAGAGTAAAATGGTAATTATGGTTAAATTTACACAACTTTAATATAGAAAATTCTCAAAATCATTTGGCTAGTTCTTTGACCATTTTCATTTCTGATGACAGCTTACAGTGATCCTACATCATGTCCAGACTGGCTGTCATTTTTCTCTGCTGCAGTTCCCAATTTTGCTGACAGTTAAGATCCCCACTTGTTTGGGCTGTTAGGAAAGAACTGGAAAAGGAGTGTCAACTCTGGTTGATGTGACAGCTTCAGGCTTACGCCATGCCCTTCGCTACACTGAAAGAATCGTCAGAAAGTACAACATTATCTCTTACTTCCTCTCTTATATAAAATTTCTATACACCTTTTGGTAGCCACCAGAGGAGCTGGTATTTCATGTTTCAAAGCTACTGCAACTGGGCAATGATTCAATGTCAGAATAGCTGTGGGATTGTTCAGACCTAGTCCTTCAGTTTATAACTGGACTTAACATTATTTCAGTGATAAGCATTTTAGGTGTAGCAAAAGTATTTGATCATGGGTCCCAGACCAAAAGGATATCCGATCCTAAATCTTTCTTCTGAAGCATAGAAGACCCTCCTCTGCTTTTAGTAAAACCATCAATTTAGATGATGTAGACCACACCCTAGATAGCACACAGGCTCTGTAATGAGTTGTTATTCATCTTGTGGAGGCTATGGAAAGAAGAGCCTTGGCTTCTGTTTGTGCTTCTGATTATTCCCTGAATAGAATTTAGCATTAGCATTAAGCATATCATATTTGGCGTTATCCTTCATGATTATCACTGTATCAGACATGTGTGATGTATTCAGTTACTTCTCACATGTGCTGCCTTTCCCTCATCTTTCTCATGGTTTGAATGAGGTTAACATTACAAATGGGGCCTAATGACAGTCAAAATGCATAGGAAGAGAGTCAATGTATTAAATTACTCAATTATTTCCTGTTTGTATATCAAAAAAGGAGCAGTATGCATGTAGGAAGAATGTTTCATTAGTCTGAACTGTCATTTTGAATTATCAGTCAACTGTTGTTTTGTTCTTTTATGCTGCTGGTACAAAACAGAGTTTTCTAAAAAATGGAAAGCAGTGAATTTGAAAGAAAATTAAGTGATGACCATTCAGTCTTATTTTTTTAAGAGCTTAAGAATTTCATTGGCAGACTTTTATTGTACTGTGTTGACAGCACATGTTTTTAACATACTTCACAGGAGATGTATCTAGTGCAATAACCTGTAAAATGTTGAGTTTCTATGTGTTGTTTATCTTGTCGTGAAAATGAAATGCTCATTCTTACAGGAAACAGACTAGTAAAAAAACAAAACCAAAAAAAAACAAAACAAGACAAAAAAGCATTCAAGCCTCTATGTTATCTTTGATGAATATAAATTGTCCAACCCAAAAGCCTTTTTTTATGGGTTCATGTAAATTCAAAACAAACATGCAAACAGAGCGAAACAAAAACTTGATGAGGCAGGTTAGTGTGTTTATGTGACTCAGTGGCATATTCAGATTATGTGGTGTGATTTGTTCTGCAGCTGCTTCAAATTAAGAACAGGTGTAGAAGGCAGATTATGCAAATACTCATATTAATGTAATTGTCAAATTGGTGTGTTTATCATTGTGCCTTTAAAGAGTAGACCATACTCTTATTTTACATGTAAATTAGCTTTATTCTTGAGAGCTACTATTGGATAATGAGCTTATAAATGAGAAATTTCTAGCATATGGTGAAACATTTCTAAAATGTGACATTTTCTTGTGTAGCAATTTATTTTATATATATTGTATGAACATATAATCTGCTTTGTCTTCTTTAGAAAAATGTAGCTATGATGCAGTTTTAAAATCTAGCTCGTTGGACTAATGAACTCATATTTCTTTCATTTTTCTTTCTGAGTTCATGTAACCCTTTAACAAGACAACTTTTGATCTCCGCAACCATTTATTGTATAGACAATATATTCATAGACTTTATGCCTCGTTTGCTTTAAATCTTGTAATACACATTGGAGACAGAATGTGTTTGTTTAAAATTGATTTTTTACTTTCTAAGACATATTCTATTTAAACAATCATAAACTGGGTATCCAAGTTAAATATATATTTTCTAACATTATTTATGTCATCTCACTAGTATGCATAGATTTATTAATGATTGGAAGAGCTTTGTGGTATTTTTAGATCAGAGAGATTTGGTATCAAAGGATGTCCAAAATTAAAAAATGATGGGAACTTCCTATTTTCTTAAATTCTAAGAGTTATTTATTAATATGGACCTAGTTAACAAAAGTTGCCCAGCATAAAAAATCACAGAGCACTGTGATTCTATGTTTCAGTGTCTTTTCTTACATCTTCTGCACATGACCTTGATTAATAATAATTTTAAATCTCTTAAAAGAAAATACTAGGTACTAGCTTTTTATACATACATATGTATGCATATGCAGGCCAATTTTAAATATGCTGTCAATGAGGTAGGTTGAGTATTTGAAACGGAGCTTTATGCACTGTGTGGGATGCTTTGTGTGGGCCAAACAGTTGAGAAAAATCCCTGCTCCTCAGGAAGCAGAAGCTGAGGACATGGGCTGCCAACAGCTGGTTACAGGGCAAGCAAGATGAGAATAAGGTCCTTCTGCCTTTCTGATTCTTGTGGCCATGGCACAGGTGGGCTATACTATTTATTTTCAAGAACAAAAAGAAAATCCTGTTTTGCTTTTGGATACATTCCAGGAAAGAAGTAGAAACTATAGTTACTGGATTCAGTGTAGCACCCAAGGGCATCAAATTTCTTCCTCTTCTTTATCCTCAAAACTCACCTGGTAACTCTGTGAGAAGAACCTAATAGGTGTGAGCAGCAGGTTTAAAGAAGACAGCTATTAATTCATTATTTTTCTCTAAATCACCCTTTCAGAAGGAACAGAAGGGGAACAACTTTATTTTTAAGATGTAGCTTCATCCTTTAGCAAATTATTTAAGATTGTATTGATTTCCATGGTGCTTATCTTAACTGGTGGTTGCTTTACAGCCTGTTAGCTACCTATAAAATCTTTCATTCAGTTACTAGCACACTCTTAATGGAATGAACCTATGTAAGAAAGAAAAGTCTGAAAGGAGCTTCATGATGTAAGCTGAAGATAGAAGCTTTTCTTCAGGGTTAGCCTGGCTGTATCACTTTAAAGAACAACCATCAAGGAGACAAAACTGCAATCTCTTTTTCTAATCAATTAGAATTATATGTATCGTTTCAGTACGATGTTATTGTGGGGTTAATTCTCTTTGCATTTAGAAAAGTTTTTACTTCCACTCGACTAGTTGTCATTGGAGATGTTTGCGTGCAGAAATGTCAGTCAAAGCTATACAATATAGGTACCATCCAGTATTATTTAGAACTGATTGTAGTTATGCTATGTCAGAAATAAATTAGGTGCAACATGGCTGTTGTTACACAAAGAAGGTGCATGTATTGAAGAATTGTGTGATTCTGTCACATTTACCAACACTACTTTAAAACAGCTAGGAATCTGGCCCAAGCTATCTTGGCTCTATTAAATTCATACAGACTTCTATGGAAAGTCTTTTGAGGTTAGGAAAGAAAAAAAAAAAAAGCCTGAAAATGAGCAAATAAGAGCAAATAGACAAAAAAATGCCTTCCAGTCACACTTATCACTGATCCATTTTTAACACTTTTTGTACTGTATAATTGCTACTTAATTGCAGTTTTTTTCTTTTTTTTTTTTGTAATTATTTTGGACTAGTAATTACTTTGTATTATTTTGCTAAGTGTATGGCTTTTCTGACCACAAGCTTTGGAAAATAATTAAGGAATTTGAACAGATGAATTTTTAATAAACCTTTGTTAGTAACGGAATAAGAGAGTATTTCTGCTCCAGTGTCTTGGTCTTCTTCCACAAGATATGCCAGAGGTGTACGGTTTACAGCCATATGTATGCATGCCTTTGCACTATAGTTTTGTTGCCTAACCTTCTGGGAGCAAGTCTGAATAACCAACCTCACTTCTGCTATTATAGGAGGAATTCATTTAGTTATTAAAATAGGACAGGCAGAATTCTTGCATATCAGTGTCCCTGTTCCTCTGTATAAGGCAGCTCTGAGCTTGATATTATTGATTTCAAATAAAAGGATTTTTTTTTACTTTAAATAAATGTTAATAAAAGCCACAAAACCGACTACTTTAATAGTTTTTATTATCTTCAATGTATACACATTTACTGCAGCATTTGTATGTGGAGTACCAGCAATTTTCTGGGCCACACAGAAAATCATATGTAAAGGAAGATCATATATAAAGGACTGGATCTGAGCATGCTTGCATCTCATTTATACCCTAACAGTCCCATAAGTCAGAACAGTTGCTGTTTACATGTGCAGGCCACGATGTATGTTTTCTCTTGGATAGAAATTTTGGTTTGGGAAGTGGAGGAAGTTTTGCTTTTTGAGATTGGTATTAGCTAGAGACAGGGCATAAGTTGAGGTGCACAGATACTGGTAATTGCATCAACTTCTCTATTAATGTTTAATTACTTTTGCTCACACATGCAGAATTAAATCAGTCACTGAGTTGGAGTCAAGAAGAATCTGACGCCCAGCTTAGACCAGCAAGGGTGCTTTGAGGTCTTGTGTTCTCTGCAGTCAAAAACAGTCCATCCAATCATGTAACCTATAAATACTACTAAACAGATTCACTGATATTGCTGAGAATAACCTAGCAAAAGAGACAGTAGTAACTCTTTTGATTACTCTTGCACTCTTCTTGTAGCTTATCATAGCTTTGGTCCTCCATAGTGTCTTAGGAAATGTGAAATGGACATTTTATGGACCCTTCTGCAGTATAGCTTTATTGCCTTGAATTAGCGAACTAGACCCCATGACAGCATTGATCTAATATTCCTAAAGGGGATTTAAAATTTGAATGCCTGAAAAATTAATTGTAGGGATATATAACTGATTAAAATCAAAACAAAAGATGTAGTGCAAAGTCAGACAACTTATTATATACTTTTTATTGATCATTCATTATGCCTTATGGATATCTGATGATTATAAGATGTGCAGCATGCATTCATATATATAGGTATGAACAAACATATGAACAGATTTTATTTCAACAACATAGATTATTACTTTCCTTACTTTTTATTTTCTTTAGCAATTCAGAAGATAAGATTAATGATTTTGGTTATGTGGGAGATGCTATTTTCATTCAGTTCGAGACTTTCCCTCTGCCTATATTCAGTTAAGATCTCCACTTTGTGTCTTATTAAGGGATCACTATCTTATAATCCTTTTTATCTTCTTATGATAGAGGTATTTGCATTACTACTCTTTTTCAGTAAAGAAGAAAAAAAACATTTAAAAAAGCAGTCTTTGTCTGCCAAAGATCAGGCCACTGTCATCTTGGGCATTAGTCAGCAAAATAGCTTGTATAGTAAAAAGCTGTATTCCATCTTCTCTTCTCTGCTCAACAGTAGGAGTTCTAAATCAAGAAATTTGAAATTGTTATTACAAATCCATGTGTTATGCAACTTTGTCTACAATTCACTGGCTAAGCTCAACCATCTATTGTTACCTTGTAAAGAATATGCTTGATGTTACAGTACAAAATGTTACTATTTCGGGAACTTCAAAGTTCTCTGTAGAATCACAGATTTGTTCTTTAAAATGTACTTTGTCTGGAGAAAGGATGTTTCTTTATTCCTTTTTTTTTTCCCCCATTCAGAATTCTAATTTTAGGGCCAGACTTTCAGTTGAGTTGAGCATCCAGGACTCTATTGACGTCAGTGCAAGCTATAGCTGCTCAACACCTCTGCAAATGAAGCTCTTACGTGTTTAGGAAAATTTGGAGTTACAAACTAGTCTAAGCAAAAGATGCTTTTCTATATAGACATTATCAGACTTTGTTCTTATTTTCCAGGCATTATTTGTCTCTTCCTAGATGAACAACTAAGGTGTTTTGTTTTGTTTTTTATTTATGTTTTATACTGTGAATTAAGTAACAATTTTTGAAGAGGCTGGTGGATACTTTACCAGATCATTCTAAAATTGTGTGGCGTGTTTTGATTTTAACCAAAGTTACAGCTGCAGAGCTGTAAAGCAGTCAGTTTCCCTTATTATGACTAGTTCTACAACTTGTACTGTTTTAAATTGCCTGCAATTAGCATATTTCAACCTTATTTTTAGGTTTAAATTGCAGTGTGAGAGTGTACTCTCCTCTTAGCTAATTAGTGCTATCAAGGAACAGTAGGTTACCTCATTAGTACCATGTGCATTTAATTAAAGAAGAGAAAATTGGAGTTAACCTCATAGTTAATATTTTCACAGAGTGCTACAATGCCAACACCTTCAATTGGAGTCACACCCCTGTGTATCTAATTATTCACTGGTGCCAAATAAGGTTAGCAAGGATACCACCATGCTGTTGACAAAATAATTTAGATGGAAATCTGTTTGCTCATTTCTGATATAAAATTCCAGTTAGAGCAGATTATTTTTATTTGAACACGTTGGGGTCACAAGATATTTTTATCGTCTTCCTACCCTCTCTTTTATGTTCACACCCACACCTAGGGAAGGACAAGAACATGTGAGGCATTCAATCTCAGGCAAGCAGTCTGTGATCCTCATCCTTACCTTGCAGGTATTGTGGCAATCTGAATATAACCAGTTGATTTTGGCTACCAGTTTTGTAGAAACCAGTACAGTTATATTGTACCTATGGAAAGAAATATACACAAATAGGACTAAAGTACAGGTACTTTCCCTTTGTAAATGTGCTCAGAATTTTTTATGGCTCACTTTGCTTTAGAAGTTTCTTTTCCACCATGCATGCAGAAGGCGGGAGAATGCTGCTTCATATAATTCTAGAGGGCTTGATCTAATATAGAGATAAGCGCCTTCAGCTCCTTTAGGTTTCAGTGAAGTTGAAGGTGCTTATTGTTTCCAACCTATGCCCTGTAATTTGTGTCTATTTACCCATAGAACAGTATTTTTTGAATGTATAGCATACTATGTATATAAAAGAAAAAACGAAATGGAAACTACTTTTTGTCTTTGATCTATGATATTGGTGGTTGAGCCTAGAGTATCCAGTCTGTAACAAGCTGAGATGAATCTCTCTGAGTGTTATGTTTCACTTTTGTATTGGAATGGCAGCATGGTGTGCTGGATTCCCAGTACCTGATTCTCTTATAGCATCCATGTAGTGTTGATTTCGCAAGTTCTTGAGATATATTTAGTTTTAAACGTGTGAATATTCCCATTACTGATGTAAAGGGGATTTAAGTATGTCCTGGAATGTTTTGTCAACTACAGGTCATTTAATTTTTCACTTTGCTTGTCTAGAGCTGAATGGCTCAGCACTCACAGAGTCACATACTCTCTAAGTGGATTTATCTTCTGAATTTTGTTGTCCAATGCTGCTAATACGACAAGTATCTTTGATCAAGCCATCTACAATATTTTTAATTTTTTTTTTTTTTTTTTTACATTGAAGTAGAAAAGATGCTCTTCAATCAATCATTGCCCCTTTCCCATATTATCTTTCCAAACTGATGATCCTTCAGGATCTATAGTAAATTGAAAGGAATCCGCTGGATTGAATGGCAGGGTGGAACTCTGAAGTCAGTTGGTTTGACAATCAGATGAAATTTTCATGTGGAAATAACTGATGTCAGTATTCACTTACCTAACTAGTACTTGTGTTTTATATACAGCTGCTAGAAAAATGTGGAATTAGAGAATAGATCCATTTATCATTTTTTTCTTCTCTAAATAGAATTTTTTTTTTTCTTTATATGGTACTCTCTTTAACTGTAAAGGTACATGTGCAAATAAACTAAGCAAATTTGTTTTCTAAATTAGGACCTGTAAGGGAGACTTCAGATTACAAAAGAGGAAAAAAAATTATAGAAATAAAGGAAGTATGAATTTTCAGTCCTCCATATGTGTTTGAAGAAAACTATGTGAAAACATGCAATCTATGCAAGTCTGTGGCCTGACTTCAACCTCTTTCAGTGTGTAATGTGGTGTGAAATAAGGACTGGTTTCATTTGTGATGGAGAACAGCAGCTCAAATTACAGCCCTTGGTGGTATCATCATCATCTCTTTCAGAGATCTCACCCAGCTCTATCAAGAATAACCAGATAATAAAGACAAGGTCTAAGTGGTGAGTAGGCAATGACATGAATATGGTTTTGGTTTAGCACTTCCAGATCTCAGCAAATCTAGCGGCTGGACCTTCTTATGAACATCCATACAAATATGTAAAGCACAGATCAAATTAATAAGGATATAATTTTATAAAATAATTTATAAAGTCTGGTTCTGTGTAAAAAAATATCTTAAGCAGTACTTTTACCTGGACAACTTCTCAGAGAATCCAAATCATTTATTGTAGCATCTTTGATGGACTACTACCAGTTTGGTGTTCTCTATCTGTGAAAATACTTGGTAGAGTTGGGGCTTTTATGGGTTAATCATCACCCTTAAGTAAAAAAAAAAAAAAAAAGATACTTCTCTGGCAATTTTTCTGTATATAATGCAATTTCTTATAAAATCATTGTCTAATATTGCTATTATTTAAAATTAGTTGCTACTTTCCTTAGGTTATTGCCTAGCCTCACAATCTTTTTACCTTTTCAGTGCTCCCTAATGAATAAAATAGTAGGGCCACGCTTTTTTTCTTTCTTTTTTTTTTTTTTTTTTTTTTTTTAATTTCTATAGCTGCTGTTATTCAAATTTAGGTTTTGGTCATGTGGTATTTCAGGGAATGCATTATTTATTTCACTGGACCTAGTCACTTTGGTACAGTTTAAACTGACAGAATATAAAGTAAACAACTCTTGTTTTTCCAGGGTAAATGACCTATAAGGAGGGGGAGAACGTTTATGATTTGGTCAGTGTTCTTCATTGGTGTATTAAATAGATGAGAAAGAAGAATTACAGGATAACAAGTAACACGAGCCCTATGTTTATATAAAATATACTATTCTATACATCAGCTTGGGTGAGGATAGTACATATGATGTCACTGTAAAATTACAATTTCTTCCGTGTTTTGTTCTACCTCCCTGTGTTCCTACAGAGCTGTGGATGTCTCTTCCTCTTGAATTTTCCTTGCTATATTAAGTTTCTTAAAAGGAAATTTTTTTTTTTTTTTTAAATCACTCTCCACTTCTACAAAATTTAATTTACAATTGCATAAAAGAAATTACTGTAGTTTAGGCAGCCAAGCATTTCAGCAGATCCCTAGAAATGTACAAAGGAAAGAATGATTATCAGTCCTGAATTGTGGATTAGGAGGATCATACTACACAGAGTACTGTCTAAAAGTAGCAATTTAATAGAAGATGTGGATGTTCATGTGAAGAATGGCTGTGAGGTTAAAGATAGCATTTAAAATATGGAAGGTTTTGGGGGTGGTTTTTTTACTGTTATTATTTGGTAAAAGGTTTGCCTAGAGATGTTTGTCTCATTAATATTTTTATTGAATGTTACAAGCAGCTCCATTAGGATTGTTGGAGACATCCTCTCTTAAGCACAGTTTTGTTTTTGTTAATTGTATTTGGAAGGCGAATTCCATTACAGTAGGAAAATTCTCATTGTGCAGTGCAGAAAAAGTATTAGAAATGTACACTAAATTCCTTAAATGTGTATGTTACAAAGCACAAATCAGCTGTAAATCCAGAAGAGCCATTTCATATTTTTAAAGAGAAAGTTTTAAAAATCACAAAGTAATTGACATTTTTGAGTTTCGAGAATACATTCTTCGTACACAGTCCCTTGTGCCTTTTTTCCACTATAAAACATCACTGCTTTTTAAGTCTTGTAAGGAGGAGAGTGTCTTCTTTGAAGTCTGCAACTAGAGTTGCAGTATGACATGAAGAAAGACACCTTTCAACAACTTGTAGTATGTGTGTTCTTGTCCTGTAAACTTAGGTAACCCTTTTGCAGAAGACCCTCAAGCAAACATTTTACTGGACAAAATCAGCACAGATTTTCTATCGTTCTGCGTTTTTAAACACAGGGGAGACCTAGTCCTTTATTTCAAATGTCGCCTCCTGTTAGCTCACGGTATATCCCAGTTACAGAATATCAGTTTGTGTGTAAGTTTTTTTCAGTATTTTATTTTGTATCAGTACGGTATTTGAAAATAGTTGCCCTGAACAGCCAGCTCCGGCACAGACTACAACAATGAAAAATTCATTGGAGTGCTTTTACACAGGCGTTCTCTTTCCTGCTGCAAATAAAATTGTCACTTAATGGCAAAGTGATTTCTTCTCTCTCAAAATGCACTTTATTGTCAGCAACATAATTTATATCAAGCAAGCAGTGAGTTTCATCAGTTTATAACATCTGAAGATTATGCCTGTATCCGATAGGAAGAAGTCTTCACTGTTTTGGTCTTTCATATACAGCTACATCACTTTATTTGTTAGAACATTAGCTAAAAATATCTTTCACTAAATCATGGCTAGGTTTACTACTTAGTTATTACATTTATTTTCTTCCTTCCAAATTGTGTTATATGGCTGAATAGCCAGTCTGCTAGTTGTTTGGTTTGGTTTTTTTTTTTTTTTTTTGTTTTTTTGTTTTTGTTTTTTTGTTTTTTTGTTGTTGTTTTTTTCTTTTAATCTCTGTGGAAACTAATGAATTAATAGATTGATTAAGGAGGAGCATTTGGTATGTTACTGATATAGGAGATGTCTGTAGACTGCCTAAGAGATAGCTGTATACTACTACCTGCTGCCTGTTCTCATATAAATTAACAATTTGTTCACCTAACAATATCAGCTATAAACAGGAATCCATAGCCACACTTGTAAGCCTCTAAGGAACAATCTTTGATTTTTCAGCATATAATAAGGTGCTAAATTTTAAAGTAAAACTAAAGAATAACATCTATACACATGCACATATGCACAGACAAGCATATTCTATACCCTATACAGCTATATCACCGGCAGTCTTAGCAGTACATTAGCAGTTCCTTAAGTTTTCAGCTCATGCTTGAGCAGCACTAGGTGTTCCCCCGGAGGTGGACATCCCCGGAACTGGGCAGGCCACCGTCGGTGGGAGCATGTGAGGGGGCTGAAGTGTCTGTTTGCCCTGGCTTCTCCTGTCTGTTGGTGGAGTGGCCACTTGCACTAATGCCTGACTAAATCCTCGTGGGGTGCAAACTCAGCAAGTGAGCCACACGCCTTAGTGTTACCAATCACATATACAAATTAATAAAATACAAATAATGTCCAATACATAGTGAAAAAAGCAAATGCAACTTGTCTGTTCTAAAGTTTTAAAATATTCATAAAGAGTTTTATATTTCTAAAAAAAAAAAATAATTTTTGATATAATGCCAGTTTTCATGAACATTACATTTCATCTGCTGTTCATTTTTATAGCTTTTCTGGATGAAACTCAACATTTTTTTTTGCTTTGTTCCAATTTAAGATAAAAGTGCCCATATGTAGTTTAAACTGACTAAACATAATAATGTGCACCCTTTGCTCAGTTAATATTCAGTTTTCTGTTTACTTAAAAGCGTATCATTGAACAGGCTGAAAGCTAATACAATACACATAGGAGAATGTGTTGAGCCATGTGCCTTTTGTGGACTTTGATGGGAGTTTTATTGCTGTATCTTCATTTATTTTTTTGAAAGGGTTCCGCATAGAGTTAAGAAAGCCAGTATATTTATGTGATATTAGGCTGTAAACATAAGAAATTTTTCTAATAGGTGGTCTAAAATGCCAGCTAAAACATTAAAATGTTTTAATTACAAAATAAGTGGTGATTGCTACAATTAAATAATATCTAATAACATCCTTAAATGACCTAAATCTGCAACTCCTTTTTGATAAATTATACTCCTTTGCACTAATCAAGGGTCTTATCATTTAAGTTAAAAACATAATGCTAAAGCTGTAAGATTAAATTAAAACAGTATTAATCAGAAAAAAGTCTACTGACTAAACAATATAGAATTCAGTATTTTTTCTAGTTATTTTATGAATCACATATTCTTTAAAATCTCCAGCACCTATTTTAGTTCCCCAAAATTATATTGGTTTTAAATTTAGATAGAAAGTGTAGAAGTAAGGGTTTAGTATTGACCCTTCTTTTCTGTCACTGGGCTTTTGTTCATTCTTGGAATGCTTTAGAGCCATTTGAGATTTTATTTACAATTTACTCTGAAATTAGCTCTGCTTTTCTGTACAGATGCATCTTACATTAACTGTTTCCTTTATGCTTAACACTGTCATCAACTTTACCACAGGCTTGATTGAGTCTTGAAGTATCAGTTGGTCTTTTTTGTTTCTTGGGACCCATTTCCACCTTTATTAGCCAAAACCTAACAAAATGTGACAGAATTTCTGCTTATCATGTTCCCACATTTCATTTTAGCTGCATTAGAACAGCTTTGACATAGTTCTAGGAAATAACTAAACAAGTAAAGTAGGTGATAACTAGAGCAGTTGTATATACTTTAAATGTCATCAGCTGTCCTTGGCAAAACAGTAGATACGCATTGCCCTGGACTCTCCAAAAAAGTGTAATTCAGTTTCCAATCATAACAGTTTCTGTATTTCTCGATCACTAAGCAGAACACTAACAATCTATTTGATGGGTATTTAAATACATGTCTACACAAAAGTGAGAGTTGTTAGGTTGCATCAAATACCTTATCAGCTCCATAATCCAAATGCCATACATCAGTAACTGTTCTGGGGACATTTAAATGGTATTTCTTATAGACAGTGTTGGTAAAAGAGCTCTTTTCTGTATTTGCAAAAGGGAACTTCAGGGATCATTGGCAACTTAAGTTCTGTTGTCTGCTGAGAAACTAACACTTCATACTGAGCAATCAGCAAGAACAAAACTCTGTCTTCTTTCATGCATAATCTATACATAAATTGTAACTGAAGGTTACTTTTCATAGCAAGTATCCAAGGACAGACGCTTGGATACAGCAGGTTCACTCACTTTTCATCAGTTACCTCTTGGGCTGAGCTGACAGTGCCTGTACCAGTAACAGATTTTGTCAACTGTACGCTTTTGTTGGAATTTTTTTATTTTCAAAAAATATAAATGACTTCTATCATGGAAAGGGAATTGACACAAAAAAAATTGTATGAAAAAATAAAATTTATTTTGTGATAGAAGCTGACAGATTTGATAAAAAGTTCATACTTGAAGCTGCTGCTTTCTTTGATTGACTTCTTTTGATAAGCCATTCACTTCTTCTCCTTACCCAGTTTGTGAGCTCAGTAAGTATGCTGCTCTCAATAATTGTAGGGAGTTTCTCTTCTCCTAATTCCATCTTACACTTTCCTGATTTTCTTTTTATCCTTCTAATTGCTCCTTTGCCATTTTCTCTAGAGAATCTTTATTGTAGTTAATCTAAATGAGAAACCTAATCATCATCTTTGTGACTTGTACTCCAGATACCATTTCATCTATTAAAAAAAAAACAAACCCAAACCTACAGAAACCCCCCAACCAGATAAAACTCATCTCATCTTCCTGATACCAACCTGTAGATGCTTAGATCTCAACTTAAAAACCAACAGGAGTAATGTTTCCTCTCTCACCCCTTTTCTCCATCACTGTCAACTGTATCAGCATGTTGGTTGTCTTAAGATTGGAACCTAAACAACATCTTCAATTTGGGTATTTTTCCTATTCCTCACATCCATACTAAGGTACGGCTTTTTAAGCTGTGTGCTGAGCTGAAACTCTCATGCAGGTTCTCCACATTTCAGTTACTACAGTGGCCTCTTTTCAGCACATGACAAATGTCATCTTGTCTCATTGCTGCCACTGTTCTGCACAGATTATTTTCCTAACATCTCTCTCTGCATCTTTCCCCAGTTCCCCTTCAAAACATCAAATACAGGCAGTTTGTTTTCAGTTTTATAATCCTTCACAGACTGACTTCACGATACCCATTATTCCTCATAAAGTAGAAAAAAAAAAATGAGCCATTAATTTCCTACTTTTAGATTTTCAGATAAGCCCCATTGTACTTTCTCCTCTGCTGTCTGTAATGATTGTGAGGTACCTCATTATCCTCCTCCAAGTCAGTCATTCAGACTTCTCCAGTTTATGTATAGAAAGCTTAGGCACATATATTGCCTGCTCTCATGACAGGTATTTCCTATCAGTCTGTCACTGTCATCTCTAGTCTTACATAGGGCGATCATTTTACTCTGTGTCTGTGCAGTGCCTGCAGTGTGGTCCTGGTCAGCAACATGGGAGCCTCCCTGCCGCTGCAGTAATTCCCATGCTAGCGCTGCTGCTACCGCTTCTAAGTCTTTCATCGCCTGTGTGATTTACCATGTGCATTGAAGTGCTTCATTCTAACAGGATAAAATACAGCCTTATAATTAATTTTTCTGCATTACTGATTCAGCTAGAAGTTTTTGGTGGTCTGACCTTTCCGAGGGACAAATCATGCTCTTCTTCTGTGGCCTCAAAGTTTACTGAAATTGCAGAGCACACACATCTCTATTGCATCTATTAAGAAGACCAGTATTTTCAGTCTACAAGAAATATTTGTAAATGTCTCAAAAATAAATATGTTTTTTAAAGTAAGACCAGGAGATGTGATTCCAAAGGACATTGAAAAAGCCTTTGACATAGTCCCTCACAAGTGATTATTAAGAAAACTGAATAGTTCTGGATGAAAGTTAAAGTTCCATCATAAGGTAGAAACAAGTTAAGAGACAGAAGATAGAGTAGGAGTAAATTGTCAATTACCAGCGTGGCAAAAGGTTAACATTTCTGTCTACCAGTGACCTGTACATTAAACAGGATTGTTTGATATATTTATTAATGAACTGGAAAATGGGCTGAAGGGTATCATATGTGTCAAAATTTAAAGATGACCAAAAAACTTACTTAGCCTTATCAAGATTAGAGATGACTTCATGGCATTCCAGAGAAATGTAGAATAAGTAAATGAATGCCATGGTGGTAGAAAAAACCAGTGTTGATTAATGTGATACATACTGAAGGAGTAATTTAACTGCTTTCACTGATACTGTAGATGTTTGCACTGATTGTTAAAAATTAAGTACAGTCATTGTGTGGGAGAGGAAACAAGTTGCGTCTTCTTATAACAGGCACATCTTTCCACAGTATACAGTAAAATGGAAACAAGGAAATGATCCAAGATTTATGATAATTGAGAAATGGGCTGACAAAAACATTATAATACCTTTTTTAATCTGAGGTATGATCTCATGATGTTATGCCGAATTTGGGATGTTTCATTTTAATATAAAAATGCCATGCAGTAGCCTGAAGAAGGATCATTTCTTTCTTCCCTCTCTCCACAGATACTTATGCAGTCCAACTGTTTCAGACCATACATTGTGTCTGTATGTAACTCTTAGCAAAGCTGTACTTTGAAAGCCACAGGGGAATGTGGTTTCATCCCCATTGATATGTATCTCTCTGTGAGAGTCTGCTGTACGTACTAGTTTTTATCAGTAAGCTACTATTTCGTAACCAGAGTAGTTGTTTTGCTACATAAAATATATTCTAATTGCAAATATCATTTAAGTTGTTTCTAAAAAATGTTAGCAGAAATTCTAATATTAATAATGCTAATAATACTTTCTTAGTTGATTAAAAAAAAGACTGCATTTAATGTCTGTGGAATTTCTTTACTCCTTAAATCTTGAGCAGATAGAAAAAACTTGTCATTTGAAAAACTGATGGAGATTTGGTTCATAAAGACCATGATAGCAAATTATTTACCCAAATCAATTGCCCAAACTACACTAGAACTACATTTGTACAAATAAGTTAATTCTATTTTTAATATATGTATATAACATATATTATTAACATTTTTAATATGTGTATATATACAGACATTCTTTTGAATTGTCTGCAGCGGCTTTTAATATTTAACCTACT
This sequence comes from Tyto alba, assembly GCF_018691265.1. NCBI lineage: Eukaryota > Metazoa > Chordata > Aves > Strigiformes > Tytonidae > Tyto > Tyto alba. The sequence goes on from NW_024881282.1 coordinate 61,841,551, forward strand.
TGTATAGTGCTTTGTTCTGCTTTATATTCGATCTCTCAGTCCTTCCCTGTTACATACTTTTGTGATTCTAGACTTGATTGGGAACAAAATGTACCACAGCCTCTTCACTGTTTGTATTCTGGGAGCACTGTATTAGTTGCAGTCTCTGTTTTACTGCATAGAAAACTACTTTTTATGACCTGAATCTCTTCTTCTCGGAGCAAGTACTTTGGTATCTTCGCATAATTCCTGCCCAGAAGGTGATCCTCATTCAGTTGTCTAAATGAGAAAGCTTTCACCTGAAATGTGTAACATAGGAAAGTGTGAGACTTTTGGTCAGACTTTTTCTCCTTCTGTCTCTCTAGGCTTGGACTATATGCCTGTGAAGAATATTGTTTATCTTATTTAACACTACAGTCATATCACAAACACTCCAAATACTGCTTCTCTGCTTCTGTTTTGTTTCTTTCTTTTTCCTCTGTATCCTGTCTTATGGGGACTACAGTAGCCTGTGTTCATGCCTAAACTGAATTTCTACTCCACAGAACATCTTCCTGTCTAAAGAATGTGTAAATCTCATCAGACTAATTGCAGATAGGCTGGGTCAGGACCCTTAAAGATGAATGCCAAGATTTGCTGGATGCAGTCCATAGCAACCCTGTAATAGTCCGATCGGGAGCGATATGAAGTATAAAGTTTAAAACTCCAGTCTCTGAATCCTGTGGCACTGTCCTGTTCCTTAGGAAAGATACAGCATTGCCTTCTGATTGCCATGAACAACCTATCTTTTTTAGTGCAGTATGGCCTTTTTCTTAAGACCTTGAGATTAAGTCTTACTGGTATTTCTCTAACCACCTCCTTTCCTTGGGCTGCCTTTCATTTTAGGATTTCAGACTTTTTAAATTAGATATTTCATTTTTTAAAGAGAATGTATTTAGCTACACTAATCTCTTAAGTCAGCTAAATGCTCAACTCCTGTCCTCAAGAACACACTTTGAAGGACATACTGTTGCACTCCTGTAGATCTTTGGGCTAGAAGGAGTTGTGACTAGTCATACAATAGAGTTGGTTGAGAAATCTGTGGGTCAGAAACTCATAAACTACCAATAGAATGAAGAATTTAGCAGAAGATGCAAATACAGACACGTACAAGCACATAAAGACAGTATGTCTGGAAATTCAGTACAAAATATTGATTATTCCCCAAATAATAGTATTCACAATTTCCATTTCACTTATTACTTAAATATTTAAATAAATTTATTTTCTAAGTATGCATTCAGAGAGTGCCAGTACTATTCTGTGAATCTGAACTACACCAAACTACAAGCTGAACACACTGCAGTTTCTTTCTTTGTAGTGGATGGTGCACATTTTCAGTTGGACTTTTGTCACCCTGTATAGGTGACAATTCATGTTTCGAGTAGTTGGCCTTTTACTAATGTATGTGTGTAAGCATAAAATGCCAAGTACATCAGGAAAAAAGCCATTTTTTTTAAACAATTAATTACAAAGAATACCAAGACAAAATGGGAAAGCAAAAATAAAAACAAACGAGATTTTAATTTTTGAAAGAAGACATACTCTAATTGTCAGATTTCATCTGGTTTTAAAGTCAGAGTAGTTACATACAGGAGAATAATTTCAGTTAAGGTATGTAGTCCTTTAGGACTGAAAATATTCTTCAATTTATCCAGTTGCCTAAATTTCTCTATGAACCAGCAGACTTGGCTCCTTTGTTTCTGTTGAATTGTTCTGCCACAGAGATACATATCTGCTCAACAAAGAAAGATGCAATGTCAGCTATGGAAATGTATGTAGAAAATTTCCATATGTTTCTCATTGATGATTTCCGACATTAATAATTGCACGACAGGTGTAGATGTTGGTAAAACTACTTCCTTTATTAAACAATGTCTCCAATATATGTTGTTCCCTCATAAGGAAGAAGCAACATATGAAAAAGAGAAAATACTTACTCTTAATTTTATTTGATATTCATATTTTCATCATCTTTTTACAACCTTACTTTACTCTAGGACATTTTGATCATTTTGTTTTGTGTTCTGTTTTTGTTATCTGTTGTGGTTTGAGGTTTTTTACCTCTGGTGGATTGATATGAAACTTGCCCACGTTTACAAGTAAGGTTAAACAATACCAGCGGTGTCACAAGAAAACAGGGAGTGATGCCATTGCTGGAAGGATGAGGGAGTGTCCTGCACAGCATCTTTCACACTTCTGAGCAGTATCCTTTTGACCTTCAATTTAACTTTGAGACAGTCACTCTTATCCAAGAACTGATTGCTCAACCATTTTACTCGAATGGTCACATCTCTAGGAAACAAGATACACACACAAGAAGAAATGGCTTAGGGTTGACTTCAAAGCCTCTTGTGCTTTGCCAGCTTGCAAGGTTCTTTTATGTTTGGAAAAGCTGAAGAAACACATAATTTGTGGAGGCCCTTGCATGTGAGGGCTTTTAAGAAGAAAAGCGATTAGGCACAAATTCTCTGAATACCTTCCTGGGTGAGAAGGTTCGGAGGCACTTAATGTACTGTTTGTTTACTCCAGCTGTGACATGGAGATAGCAGGAGCACCTTGTGGTTGAATGTATTTTCTCTGTGTGATCGCAAGACTGCTGTGATTACATCTGTATCAGGGACCTTATTTTAGCACTTTCATTAAAGCTTTCAGTGTGGAAATACATAATGTGTATCTGAAAATGTATCATGGTTCCACAGATGAGAAAGGGAGAGTTTTCCTTAGGTGTGTTCCACAGATGTGTGTGGTCACCTGCGTTTGCTTGTAAAATAGATCCAGGGTAAGCTTTGTAAAGCTACAGCTAGTAGTGCATGCACCGAGTCCTCTAACTGAGATGTTCCTTATCTTTCCATGTGATACTAGCTCAAAATTCAGGCTTTATGCTCGGAGGAGTATGAGAGTAGGTGATATCAAATCAGATCCTAATATCCTGTGCTTGTGAGTGCCCACTCCAGGTGTGCTAAAAACGAGGTGAGATGATAGGATAAAAACTTGAGATCCTTCCCTTTTACATTCTCCCAGCAATGTGAAGCTCAAGAACACTTTCTGTTCAAAAGCTCGAAATACACTTTTCATTGATGAATTTGTAAGTTTACTTTTTAAAACATGTAAATTTCAGAGTATTTTTCCTCGCCTGTTCTGTCAAAATTAGTACTTTCTTTCCTTCTTGAATGTATTTAGGTCCTGTTTCCAGGCATTCAATCTTGTTAAACTTCAGAGAAAATTAAGAGAGAACAATGTCAACATTCCTAACATAGGATCAGACTTCTCAGAACCAGCTAATGCTCTTTGACTGTGCTTCAAAAGCTGGAGATCAACTTCTTCAGCAGCTGAAACCTGGCAGATTTAAACTAGATTTATAACATTATTTAGTTATAGTGAAATTATTAAAGTTCTATATCATAATTATGAGTGATTTCACGTACCAGCAAATCTCTGCACAAAAGCTTGCAGGACGTGACTATGGTATCTCCCTGTAGTTGCCTTCTCTTTCTCTCTCACTCAATCTGTTCTCCTTTTTATCTAGACAATTATCTGATGATTTTGGAAGTGAGGACATTATTTTCAGGATCTTGTCTGCCATTTAGTCTGACTCTTGTAGAGGGAACGTATATAAATTTCTCTTTCAAGTAGACAGATTTTGTTTCTGTAATCAGCTGGGAAATATCATGGTGACAGGTCTTTGTTTATATTCTACACATATGCCAAAACCCATAAATACCTTTTCTCTGATCACTATTTTGCTGTATGGTATTGAATTATAAAAAACTATAATAACATATTCAAGGCTTATATAGATCAGTGTCTGTAAACTGAGTATCACTGAGCAAGTGTACAAAATTTAAAAGGTAAGACTGTTTCTTCCCTACTTTGTTGAAGTTGTTTTTTCTGGTGAGTAGACTAAGATTTGTAATACGGAGTTTCAATGGTTTACCTCCTCAGAACATTTGTCTGTAAAAGTAATACCTCAGATTTATTCAGCACATTTTAATTCTCTATAAGAAAAAAATGTGAAGGTGTTGTTAGAGCTAGTCACTGCTGCCTACCTGATGGAGAACTCTCTGTAATTTTATTCTGGAAATCTGAAGGCTGAGGTTTCTGGCTGCCTCAGAAGCTTAGAAAGAAGAGTTTATCTCAGACATTGCTTACTAGGATCCAAACAAAAAAAATCATCTAACTTGGTTTGCTCTAAGTAAGATGACAAGAGGAAAAAAGCCTTCATGTAAGGATTAATTTTAGTAACATTTACTTCTCTGTGCACACTTTATGTTTAGATGCCATTTATAAATATCTTATTATCATTTGTTAAATTTATGACAATTTATACCATGCCTGATGACTGTAATTCATGCATTAAACATGCACACGTATTTTAACAATATTTGCATCTTATAATACGCTTTGTAACGACTTGTCATAGACTCATCGGTTAAACATTTATTTTACAAATGCATTTTGTAATGTGCTGTGGTAATAAACTATAAGAAAGTTGTCCCACCTTGTAATATTTTCAGATGGATGAATAATGCATAACAAATTCTACCTTCATTTAAAACATGACCTCTATTCTGATGAAATCTGATACATTGTCTGGATTTATGGTGATCACCGAGTTGTGTGAGGTGCTGTCAATCTACGTTCTGATTAATTTTCTGAGTTGATAAATTTGAATTAATCTACAAATATTTACAAAATAATATGGTTTATTTCTTTCTATTATTTTATTTTTATCCACCTGATTCATTCAAACCAACTGTACCAACCTCCATCATGCCATGAGCTAATTTTCATTCAAATAATTTCTGGAAATTCAGTTCAGTTCTGAAATTGATTATCAAAATGGATATTGTTCCCTTGCTGCCTGCCTGAGTTTGTCATATGTATCTCTAAAGAGGCCTATGCTACTGTCACATCTAATCTCATGAGCTGAAGGGTATATAATATTGGAAAAGTTTATACTGAGCTACTGCACAATAAAAACATGGGTTTACTATTTATTGTTTTTAATTAGGGCTACATCTTATTTTATATATTTTTTAACTTACGGAACTTTACTCAGAACAACAATTTGCTTTGATAGCTATTGCCGTAAGAGTCAACTTACTGTCTGACTTCCTGAAGCATCATGCTGATTTCTTCAATAGTTTTTTTTATTTAGTACCTAACATTCCCTGACTGATTTCTCTCTGTGTGTACGTTCATGTGTAGAAAGTAACATTTTCATTTTATTCCACAACAAGAATTTTTCTTCAAAATAGAAGGGAAAGAAGGGGATTTGAGGGTTGGTTAGTTGGTTTGTTTAGGTAGGATGTAGGCTATTACAGGGATGTCCATACATCCCATGATAGAATGAAATGATTGAAGATTTCAGCAGTGTTCTTCATTTGTTACTTTCCCATACCTGAATGAAAACCAAAGTGGGTGGTGGTTTTACTTTTACTGCTCAGCTATAGTAAGTTGTAGGGCATTGTATCTGTCTGATGCAGCCTGAATGTGTGAAGTCAATACAAAGTAGTCTGGTTTTACATCTATTTAACATAAATACAAATGACTACTTCAGGTGCATAGAAATGGGAAGTTAACATTAGATAATTGGTCTCTTGGAAGGGGGCTTTATTTCACCAGACAATAGATGGTTACACCTTGTCTCTGTCTCTGCCATTCTCCTTAACAGCTCTGGCTCAAGAGCCTTATGTCACCATTCATAGTCAAGGCACTTTTAGTCAACACATTGTTGTCAACACATAGTCAACACACTTCTAAGAGACAGTTTACCGGATCTAATTTAGATATATAATTAGGATTTAATGAATTGTGCCACAGAAATGCCTATTTTTCTCCTTTGATTATACAGGTAACCTCAGAGGAGTAGTGTAGACTTTTTGCATTTGGTAGAGTGATATCCCCCCATTTCAACTTCTATTTTTCTTTCTTTTTATTTATTTATTTTTTTTCTTCTTCTAAATAAATTACTGCTTATGGAATGAGCCAGGCTTATTGTTGATAGAGCTTTACCTCTACACACTGAGTGTATTAGACTACATTCTACATAGTCAAACATACGCTTTTTAGATGGCATAAATTCTATTACAGAAGTCTCTCTGCTCATGAAGAGAATAATTAATTCCACTTCAGTTTGCTATTTTTTTGTTAGTGTTTCTCACTAGGTGAAGGTAAGCAACTAGTTCCAGTTGGGATGTGGTGTTCTGGTGATATGGCATCTATCCTATAGCATCGAGACCAGGAAATATTTATTTTACATGGGCTTACAAGCATTCATGAAACTTCAGTCTAGTCATCTAAGTACTGAAATGGGTTTGGTAAAGGTGAATTACTTAGTCTTCGATCACAAACACTTTAGCCATCACTTCTCCCATTCTTTTAAGATGGTCTCATAATTTGAACATCTGCTGTCTTTCTTAATTAAAAATCTAAAATACAGCAGTCATTTTTTTTGTGGGAAAATTTTACCTATTTTTTCCCCGGTGGCCATTTTTGTTAGAATCCTGTTGTCTTCTTTACTCATCTTTCAAATTATGAGTTTGACTGTCTTGTTTCATAGGAGCATGATGACTTCTACAGTTAATTTTATAAAAATGTTTCCAATGTGTAACAGTTTCAGTAGATTTCTTAGTTTTAATTGTGCACACTATTTCATTGAATACATCAAAATGATGCAGCATCCTGGTAGTTTCTTAGTTCTCATCTGTTATATTCTCATCTATTATAAATCACATTATGTTTGCACAATAAATGCAGTAAACATCTGTATTGTTTGATAAGAATTTATTTTTTTACATTTGTTCAGAAAGCACAGAGATCCCACCCTTCATTATATTTCTTGGCAGCTTGTCCTTCTTCCACATAGATTGAATATATATCATCTGTGTGCTGTTGATACTGGGCTGCTTCAGGAATTCTGTAGTTCAAATTCATTGCATTCCTTGTGTTCTTGGAATTGCTTTTCTTTGTTTCAGATATGGAAAAGCCTGTAAAACACATTATAGAAATTTGTTTTTGCACATTACATATGTCTGTTTATACATACACATATACCAGTGTATATTTACTAGATGGATATCATACGCAATCCTGGCACAGGTAATAAACTACAGGGTTGTTCGTCATGCACTTTTCTCAACTGAACTTTACTAGTCTCTTTCCTTCTGTCATTCCAAATCTTTGCTCTTAACACCAACAATAATTTCCCAAGGTATTATTTTCTGTTCTGTCCTTTTTTTTTTTTTTTTTGCATGTCTGTTCTTTTCCCAAAACCACAGTGACTTGTGGGCCAGAAGAGAGAATGTTTGATCCAAAATCAGTGACAAATTCAATATCTTGCCACCTACTGAAGCCAACAGTAGGGTCTTTTTATCACAGGTTAAGAGAAGATTCTAGCTGCCTAGTAGATCACACACTTGATTTAAGCTCTAGGAGGTTAAGGAATAACAAATTTTCAAACTAGAGTATTCATATACATACAAAGGTAATTTTAAAGTTATTTTGGTGTTTCTAAGATGTAAAAGTTATCAGACTCCCTCAGAGGTACATAATTTTAAAATTGCCTTTATAGAAAGGAAAAAAAAAGCTCTGTGAGGCATTTGAATGCATTTTTGAAGATTTTTAAGCTAGCTTTTATATAATTCACATTTTCTACATATATGATGATGTGATGTTGTATAAAGGTTTTATTCTAGTTTTGTTTGGGAGAATCTGCATAAATCACATATGGTTTCACCATTTGTGAGTAATGCAGCAGCTCCAAACTCATGCCAATGAAGCCATCTTGCTACCATATCATGTACTGTATATAACATACATACACACTTATAATGAGGTAGAGGATAATACTGAAAATCTCTTCCCTCCAGGCTTGAAAAATTACAAAAAAATAGAGGTCACTTTTTGTGCCTTGGGAAAAATAGATCAAGGAATTAAAGCTCCAATCAATACCTATAACCTTAAAATGTATTTTGATGTGCTGCAGCTTCAGTTACCCTCAGCTGAAGCTTCTCTATTTTAGCTTACAGGGTCTTGTGACCTCAGCCCATAGCAGAGTTTCAACAGTAATAGCGACAGCCATCTTGGATAAATGTAAGTGAAATTTTTCCTCATTTCTATAGTTCTGTCCCTCACATTCACTTTTGGAGTTTTGTTTTTCACTCAGGATGTAGACAATCTTCCTGACAACACTTCTGCTGTGTGCCAAGTAGCATGATTGACACAAACTAGCAGTAAAGCAACTAAATGGGACCTCTTGCCTTTTAAATGTCACATATTAGATTCATCTTATGCTTTTGAAATGCCAGTATGATGGGCCCGCAAATTTTATTATACCTGCAACTAGCTTGATGGTAGTTTTCATTATCAACCATGATTAATCTATGAAGAAAGAAATAGTACAAAAAGACTTTGGCCCTATAATCTTGTTTCAGATAATGCTAAGGATGAAATCTAGGAGAATTTCTAAGAAAAAGTTTGCCTTCTTCAGTCAGCTTTACCATTTCAGTTCTGCTTCAGGTCAGGTTGTGGTAATCCATTCCCAAACTTAGCTTTGCATTCACTAACGATTGTATGAATTTGGAGCTGAAGCTGGAAGAGTATACATTTTATACATACTGCCTTTGTAACAACTTCCAGAAGTATGAGATAAGGAATGTAGGGCATCTGCCCACTACTGGTTTCTGATGAATACCAAATACAGCAGATGCTATTGAAGTCAATGTTATTTCAACAACTGTCGTGTTGTTGTCATGGTGGCTACTCTATGATCCTAATACAAACAGAAGGAAATAGAAATGGGGTTATTCATTCAGCAAATCCTGTCCTGTATGCTGATACCTTAAGAAGATGGCATTTAGTAGTAATATACAAAATATACCTGGACTTAGGTCTTGTTTGGTATTTAGTCCCGAATTGGCCTCTGAATTCACTATTTCTGAACAATACAGCACCCTTGATCTGTTAAATCACCATGCCACCTCTCCATCTTCTATTTGTTCATATACATACATATCTATGTAACTTACCGACATACCTAAAATTCCAAGATTTTATTTACATGTACAGGCCATAGTTGCATTGTAGCACTGTAGCTACAATAGTACTCTTTTTATGACCTCAGGTGGCTAAACACATGGTTGTTCAAATGCAGCCTGTTCCCTCCATGTGCTTTCATAGGTTGTTGTTGTGATGAAGTATATGAAATGAAAGGCAGCACATACACAGTTGTTAAGGCAAACGCTAGCAGAAGTCAAACCGCCTCCATCCATCTGTCTTACAAACATGTCATTCAGAGAGAGGTAAGGAGCAGTCTTGGTGTTTTACCTGCAGACCGTTAGTCAGCTTAAAAAGTCATTAGAATTCAGGTCCTCTTACAACTATGTGGTTATATTAATACCTCCATAATGGATGTGAGACCAAATCATATACAGCAGGGTCTAGAAGCTGTGAGAGTAGAAGAACGTGTATTGAAACTAGTTTGTGATTATCCTGAATTTCTGTATGTCTCAAACTTTAGGATGCCATGTATGTGTGAGGGTAGGCATTGTTATCAGCTACACACAGAAATCAAGTAATAAAAGAAATTGCATGCCCAGAGTCTGTTCTTTTTGACTAAAACTATACAAATGAAAAAAAAGTTGTAAGAAATGTTAGTTTGGCTACCGGTTTTAAGGAGGAATGTACTGAGTCATGAAGAATAATTCCTAAAATTTCTCTGAGGAAAAAAGTTTAGTTGAAAACCCATGCAAACCTTGAGGACCAATGTCTCAAGGGTAAAGTCCTTTTATAATAATTATCATAAATATTAATTTAATTTCAAAAGAGGAGAAGGTGTTCTTCTTACATTTGTCATTATAAGACTGAGTTAATGAAAGACCTTTGAAACCACTGTCAATAGGATGTACAGATTTTGCATGTGTGTGAGTATAAAATAAAAGATCAACTTGTGAGGAATTTCATGAAATCGACACTAGAATGATAGCAGTTTCAAAACCGGACATACCTATATGCTTATCAAATACCAGTTATTTTGTTGAAGTGATGTATGCCAACATAAATTCATTGCCACTACAAGCTCAGTCCTATATATGTAATCTTTTTGACACTGTAGTTTATATGACATCTGTGTCCCATTAAGTGATGTGATCCTTCCATACAAGAATGATCCCCTGCTTTGATAACTGTCTCAGTCTTGTAACAATATCAAGATTATTGAAGTAATAGAATGATAATGTGATTCCCCATACATTTTGTTAAAACAATATTCCCTTGATAATGGATAGTTAAAGTGTGTTTTATTTCCTGGTTTTATTATATATGTAGCTCTTCCAGTTATCTTTGAATAGGGGAGACAGACAAAAACTAAGAGGATATGTTTATGTATGTCAAACTTAATTTTTTTACTCAAACATATAGCATGTTTAACATTTTGTGTGTGTATATATAATACTTAATATATGCATATATAAATACATATATGTGTCTGAGTACAATGTTGGGGCTTATATATATTTCATTAGTTAACACTTTGATATGTTAAACATGGACTTTGAAATACAGGAGAAAGCAATTGTGAAAATATGTTATAGAAAGTGTGGTAGAGCAGACTCAGAGGTTGTACAATATGAAAAGCTTGCTATAAAATGGTTTAAGATATTCAGAAGCCAGATGCTCACAAATCCAGCCTGCTAACCCATTTGGCCAAATAGATCTAACATTCTGTACTTTTAATGTGATACATACTTCCAGGAACTTCAGTTTCTTTTTCATGTGATGCTATCATGTTTCCAAAAGTCTAGGTAGTTCAAGGGACATTCGTACTCCTTAGTAAAAAGTATAAGCTACGTCTGGGGATTTCTTAGAGATACTGAAGTAAGGAAGGTACTGGTGGCGCTGCAGTCATAAATACCTAGTTAGGTTATTCTTGTGGTTCTTCATAATTGTCTATACATTTTCAATGTATGAAAGGCAGAGAAATGTTAAGACACTTACTAAAGAACTTATGTCCATCCCCACAGTATATATTACTGCAAGTATAGTTTTTATTCTGCCTGAAATCTTCTTCCTTTTAATGGTCCATGCACAGTGACGTCTAGACTGTTGATTAGCGGTTAGCGGTTGTGGAGATGTTTTTTTCAAAGATCTGTGCACCCAGATTTCCCACTGGGTTCATTTCCAAAGCCCACACATCATGCCATCACCTACAAAGTAAAAGAGATGATAATTGTTCATTTGTCAGTGCTTTCCCATCTTAAACTGGGAGATGTGCTTTGATTTTGTTCAAAATTAATTCATTTTAAAAAATTACTTCAGGATGTCTCACATTTAGCAAAACTTATCAAGGGCGTGGCTTTAGCCACTTTAATGAGTTTACCATTCAGAAAGTCCTGTCATTGCTGCTGTCTAGAAGCAGATAGAGAGACAGATAGGTGCATGTATACACCTTTTTAGGCAGCCCCAAAGCATTGCTACTTCCCCAAGAAAAGGTTAATAGGTTAAACTTATTCAGCAACTCTATAGACATGAAGATGCCAACAGCATGTCCTTTTCTCTCTTACCTGGGTATCCTACCTGCATTCTTCTCTCGTGTGTAAATCCTGCTCTAATTTTCGTATGTTTGTTACCACTGTTTGATATTTGTATAAAGTTTATAGAGAAAATAAAGGTATCCATCATTAATAATTTAGGAATAATACTTAACTGTTTTGTTTTTTTTTTTTTTTTTTTTTTAATTGAGTTGACTGTTATTTCTCTTTTTCTTCTCCTTAAATCTTTTTTTCTAGCCCTTGTTGTGACTTGTAACTGAGCCTGAATGCCCATAACTCTTCAGATGAAATAAGCTGAGTTTTCTTTACTGGTTTGGTAAAATGATATTTTTGGTCTCTGTAGCATTTGCCGTAGTTGGGAATAGGAGCTGTACCACTGCAAAGAATCAAAAACGTAGCAAAAAATGTGGATTATTTTATCAATAGCAATATAATTGATCCAGCACTGAATATTTCTTTAGAGCTTCATTAAATATTCCATCTACAACATTTTTAATTATAACTTTTGAGTAGTAAAATGCTCTGAAATTTGTTACAAACATTTTATATCAAAGAAAAAAGATTTTAAGGAAGCTGAAATATGCCTATATTTTCAGAACAACAGTCTTCATATTAGTTTGTCAAAGGTGCATAATGTCAGTAAGGTTCACCTCAAAGCAAAATTTCAATTTTGAAATTTCCTTCACTAATACATACTGTAAGAATCTGATTTTAAAGAAAAAAAAATATGGATTGCTCCTAAACAGTATTTTTGACCCTTCAGAATTGCTTGTGAATCAAAGAAATTCTTTTTCACACTGTTGATTGTTGCTTATTTTTTATATTTCAGAACTGGATTGTTTTTCTGCATATTCTGGCAAGAGGGAAACATTGCCATAGCACCTGCAAACATTAGCTATATTTTTAGTTTTGTTTTATGAAACACTGTAGTATTGAACTTGCTTGCACTTCCAGAAGGAAAATAATTTTTCAGTTATTAGTTATAATTTAAAGGGAGGTCTTACTGTTACCTTACAGATTTTAAGAGCTACAGAAGCTCTGGTAAAATGTAGACAGTGGTATATGAGCTTTTTCTTAGGAGTACTGTAAACACTATGTATGTCAACTGTAACACTGCCTTTTGTCAAATGGACAATATTCAAGGTTGTACGGTATTTAAATTAACACTTCCTGACTTTGGTAAGCCCAGGTCTCACAACGACCATCATTCCCTAACTCAGTTGTAGGGGCAATTGTTACTGTCAAACTCAGGGGCAAAGCCAATGCCGAGTTCAGATCAGTACTGATTTCAGAGCTGGGTCAGGTATTTAGGTACAAATGTGCATTTTCTTATATTTGTAAGATATAGTCAAGCATAAAAATAGCTGATAAAGTTTTGATTTATGTAGCAAGAATTCAGTAAGAGAGTAGTAGTGAAAAGCATTTGTTTTTACCGCTCCATTAAAGAATACTCATTTTGTCAGTAAATGTCATTTTTTTCAACATGAATTATATCTTTGCAAAACATTTACAGATTTTTATACTTGTAAGTACATGTCTAGAAATAATAATTGGCTTTAATTGATGGAAAAGAGGTTTGTGTTAAAAGTCAAATTGTTTCTGGAAAATAAACAAAGTAAGAAGGCTGCTGGGAGTGTTGTGGAATCTCCATTGCTTAAAGTTTGTAAAAACATTTTGGGAAAATGTCTGTCAGAAACAAAACAATTTATGCTGCTTTTGAAGAGAGGGATGGGCTAGCTCGCTTGCCAAGGTGTCATCTTTTTGTTCTGTGATTTGCATAATGATTTTTTAACAGAGACACTTTTATTTTAGCTTATTTCTTTTAATGAAATGACTTCAAATTAGACTGCTAATCAGTGGTTACTGCAATTATGCCTATGTGTATATGTGATATGAACATCAGTTTGTGAGGGTTTTTTATGAGTAATCCAAATAGTATGACAAAGTTACATCTATTACTCTTACAGTAAGTATCTGAATTCTGTTAAGATAATCTCTGGGTAGTTTATAAAACTAAATAAAAGTGAGAGGCAAATAGAAGTTTGTACAGAAAATACTTTTTAATAGAAGTCTGTGGCTCAAATCTTGCAGAAGGTTCTGTGCTTATTTCGAATTTACACTGTGATGCAAGTAATACTGAATTTTCATAGGATCAAAGCTTTGTGACTAATTGTTTTTGTGACTGGAGAGCCAAATAAAACCAAATTCTTACAAATCTGTAATTTTCAGTGGGACAGTGCTTGGAGGGCTTTGGAAACTACGGCTTTATTAAATGCTTATGCGCTTTAAGGAAAAGAAATTTTGAGCAACTGGTTTTAAAAAATGAGGGCTTAAAAGCATGTTACGTTCAAAACTAAGAGAGAAGGTGTTTCCGCCATTCCTGCATCTTAGGGCACGGGTTGGTCTCTGAGGTGTAGGGTGTGAGGGGGTTGAATTCCTGCCCTGTCAGCCTGGGAGCAGGGAGAGGAGCCAGCCGCCAGGCAGCCACGGCAGCCGAGGGAGTCCTTGGCACTCGGTAGCCCAGTTCATAGGGTGCCGGTCTTGGTCTGAAGTGGAACAGTTGAGAAAAAAGAGTGTTTCTGGAGCCTGCTGGTCAACCGGCACTCCTGACAAGTGACACTCCTGAATGCAGGTCCCCACTGTGGATTCAGCCTCTGTCCAGGTTTTCATTCATTGTGGGAAGGGGACGTGGGACATGACCCTGGCCATCGCAGCCTTTAAATGAAATGCATTAAAACCCCCTTTTGTGTCTTTTTGAAGGAATCAACATTTTCAGTTTAAGAAGTGTCAAAATACTTTCTTTTTTTTCCTATCTGCTTGTCAGAATTGCCTTTTTTTTTTTTTTTTTTTTTTTAGCAATATGCATTTTGTATGGTTTGCATTAATTTAAATTTAGGGTGTTGTTTCATACAGTGCTTGGCTTGAAGTGTGCTGCTTCTATTTCTGATTAAAAGGACTTGTGAGTCCAAAACGTTTTTTGTCTCTTGGTAGGCCTATTAAAGCTCTTCATTCCCCTAAAAACATTGCATCATAAGAACTTTAAAAATATACATTCTGTTTGGTAGCCCTGAGAGTGCTATATATGTTTTTTCTGACAAGCAGCCTCCGATATCTAATAAATCACAGTTCTGATCATCTTTTGAAAAGATAAATAATACTTTTATTTTATAAATGTGTAGTGACATCCTTAACAAAAATACATTATCCAAGAAATATCAACAATATTTTAAGGTAAGTTAATGAAGATATGTTCAAACATTGTAATAATCAAACTATTATCTGTATACAAGACTGAAGAAAAGATGTTGCTAGGTGCTGCACCATTTTTGTGATTCCTCTTGAGAATGAGTTAGCTAAAATGAAGGTGCGCTGCCAGCTTTATTTAAAGATCCATGGTTAAAAATGACTAATTTTATAGCATGTATTTTCTGTTTATGTGCCTGTCAGTTTTAAACAGCCTTTTATATGCAAATGTATGATGACAGTTCTATATTCTGTGTCATTTATTCACTAGAGTTTTTCATGCTATTGGAATAATCCCTTAACAGATATTTATAGTTTTTACTGTTATTTTGACAAATCACACATTGTTATTAAAATGATAAAAGAAAGTAATTTTAATACTTTTTGCACGGGAAGTTCTAAACTTTTTAAAAATTATGTATGTTTCCTAGCTCTATTTTAGTAAACCTTTTACAGAAAATGGGTCATTTTAGTTCCATTTTTTTTGTGGTAAAAAACCCCTGTACTTGGAACTTTTTTCTAAGTAAGTGTATCGCTAAAGATCCATCTTTATTGCTCCTTCAGTCATTTCATTGTATGTGCTTATACCAAGCTGTGTGTTTCAGTAAGTTAGTTCATTAATATCATATGCTCAACCAGTACTAAATCTGGCTCCCATTGGATATAGATCATTTGCTGTAATTTTCAATGTAAACAAACTCAGGTTTATTGTTTATAATTTTTGTAGTTCATAAAAGTTGTTGCCTTACTCTGGCCAGTGTGCTCACAAGGTGACAAACTGGGAGGATTTCAGCTGTACTGTCCATTGCAGTGCGTGCCTAAGCAGTGGCCGAAGAGAGTGCCCTGTGATTTCTAAAGAAAACTGTAAATTTGCCTCATTTCTAGGTACCACATCATATTTTGATATTAAGCCTAGGCATTAATTTAGACTAAAACCAGAATACAGTATTTCCATAGTCTTGAACAAAAAAAGTCATTGGCAGGTGACGTATAATTAGTGAAAGGACAGAGACACTCACCTGTGTCTAATGAAGGAGGTGACATTTCAGTAAATGGAAGGTACTTAAATCTATACTGTGCATTGGCAGTCTCCCAAGACTGCTGATGGGAGTGTGTTTGGGGAAAGGATCAGCATATTGAAGGAACCGCCGCTTTGAGGTGTACCGTGGGAGTGGGAGTGGGGACTGGCTATGAGCCTGGTGGGAGTCACGAGGCTAGCAGAAGCTGCTGAAGCCAAGGAGGGCTTTAAGATCTCTTCTTCACAGATGTTGTGAAGCTATATTTAACCCAGTTTATTTGCAAGATTTCTGTATTCTTTTCAGAATGTCTCTGTGGAATTACTGGAATGAATCTTCCATTGTTTGGGAGAAACACATGGTACGCAGGACAGTTTTTCTGCTTTTATCACCCAGGAACCCTGTGGCCCTTCAGAGAAACTGTCAAAAAATCCAGATTCATCTGGCCTAACCTAATACCCCAATTAGAAGCAGAGTCAGACTAACCTGTGTCTGTAGTAGAAAAGAGAGACAGACACAGACAATTCTGGGTTTACATGGACTGGATTAGTCCATAGGTTTGCACATTGTCTTCTGTTGCCTATAGGAAGTGCCCAAGGCAAGTAGACATATCAGTAAAGTGCTTAAAATTATGTGATACAAACCTGGCCTAAGAGTCACTGTTTCATGATAAGCTATTATGAAAATATTAAAGTTAATATTCTAATGAGGTCCTTGTGAGGCTCAGGTACCTAATAGATTGCTTCATGATGTGATACTTTTGTAGGTTCATCTGAGGTGGGAGTTAGTATGGCATAAAGAGAAGGAGCTTTTGCTGTGACAAACTCCTGTGTTATTTTATGTTCCCCATTGGATCTCATTTTCCTTCTTCAGTTCTCCTGATCTCTATAAGCACTTTTCTCTGTTAGATGACATTTCCTTATTCAAGCTACCCAAAAGTCTGAGTTATTGTTCTCTTATTCACTTTCTATATTATTTATTTATGAAAAGACTAAAAAGTACTCAAGCTAATAACCATGTCATTTCTTACAAAACTGCCACATGATGCAATATAATATAAGGACAGTGACAGAAAATTCAGTATGTACACTGGGACAGTTCTGACTACAGTCCTCAAACACTGCATTTGTTATACAGTTAGGTACTTGTATGAACAAACAGCAAGACAGCAAAACAAAATCAGACATACAGAAATATCTACTCTGTATGTGAATGTAGCTGTATTTTATACAGAACAAAAAAATTTCAAATCCTCTCATTCATATAAAACATCACAAGAACATGAAATGCAGTGGTTTCTAGTTGGCTAGACCATTAAAACAAAGCAAAAGCTAGTTGCATTTGTAGTTGCAAATGCCTATGCCTATGCAAAGCAGGTGTTTTTGCAAGAAAGTGAGCAGCAGAAGATTATGCACGTGCTAATACTTGGTGTGTATACAGACATCAGATATGAGGTTCTTGCAAATTTTGAGAATTTTCAGCCTGAGGAATTAATACTAGGGTGGCTTCAGGATACTTTTATACCTTCCCGATCCTGGTGAGAGTAGTGCATGTGAGGCCTTGCAAAGAGCCTTTGGGTGTACCCCCTCCCTTAGCAGGAGTTAATATTTTAAAACATATATTACAGGTTTGAGAAAATAATTTGGACATTGTGGTTTTAACATTATTAAGTATGTTGATAGAATCTGGACTGTTCTATGGCTGTTGTTTATTAAATAAAACCTAAGGATTATCTTAGTCCTCCATTTGTCTGTCCTCATAGCTCATGTTCACATGGGAATATACATTCCCTGTTTTCTCCAAACCTTTTGAGAACATTTTTGTAAAATACATCCAAGTAATTTAAAAAAAAAAAAAAATACACAAACCCACACCCCAGCCAACAAAACCAAATCACAAACCCTACACGAAATGTTGTATATTGGGTCATTTATTTTCCATTTTAAAAATCCTGTGCATGCTTCTTAACTGGGACTATTTCTTACAAAAGAAATGTGAAGCCCATGTATTAATTCACTAAAGGCCCATTAATCCATTTTCCTCATGTCCAAGAAACCCCACCTTACCATTATATGCCCCAAAGACACATAAGCAATAAAAGTGCTAACAAATTACTTTAAACTCCACAGCACTGTTTTTAAAATTTTAACTAACAAAAGGCTCTTCGGAAATTGCTGTAGAAAGTTCTGATTTACACAAACAGGTATACAGATGTTGCTTGGCCTGACAAGTGTTTTGTTGACCTAGTTCTGGCCTCCCTTGACAGTGTTTGTCACGGGTTTTTTGCGCTGTTTTAATCTGTGGCTGTTGCCAAAGATGGAAGGGGAACGCTAATGGTAATGGCCAGAAATGAGCCGATGACTGCATCATCTCCTTACTCTCTTTCCAGCCAACTTTCCCCCATTCACTGTATCACAGTACACAAGATTAATTTTCTAGCACTGAAGATCTAGAAAGCAGCTTGCTTCATCTGCTCCTCAGGCTCCAAGGAGATGGTTAGGCTGCAGACCTGCATTTCATGATTGGTGGTATGTCCCCCTTTTATCACAATCTGTACAGAAGAGCCTAAAAGTGGACAGATAAAGGATTTAATTCAACCGCCAGATAGGAAAATACTGGATCCATCCCAACACTCCTTGGAAGCCTGAGAAGTGCCTGCATGTCAGCTGCTCCGTGGGCTAAATGATAGTCTTTATTGCTTAAATTTGACTGGGATCCATCCCTTTTATCCAGAGATAGGAGCAACTAACACCAGTTCATACCCATGCATTCCTGATGAATGTACATAAAGCTATAGAGTACCTAACAGTGTTGGCAGGGTAAAGAGGGAACTTTCCTATTAAAGGCTACTTTGGCTGAGATCAGAAAATACTTCTTTTATCTCCATCTCAATAACATCCATAAGATATGCTACCAATAGGCTTGGATACTCTATTTTCAGTCTTCTGCAGCTGTACCATGTGCCTTTGCTATGGCTGCCAAGATTCAAAGGAGAGGGGACTGGATTTGGAATGGAAATCTTGGATATGTTATGTGGGTCCAGGGCAATGTGGCAGTGATACCCAAATCATTGTGATCTGGGTCTCTTCCCTTTCTATCTGAAACTTTTCTCAACTGGGGTTCTTATGTCTTATGTGCAAGGGTTACACGGAGGAGTAGCTCCATCACCCATGCGCTGGCCAGAGTCTATGCTGAGTATGTTTATAAGAGCTGAAGATAAAAATTGTGGTCTGCCATTTGGTCCCATACACAGTTATCTTTATTTTGCTATTGGTGACAGGTGCATGTTGTTGCTTGAGGAATTAAAAAAAAAAAAGAGTAAATCCTAAGACTAGTAAAAATGTATTTTTAAATATTCATTTTTAATAAATATTTTTTTAATATCAAATTGATCCCATGATTAGCGACAGAACATATAAGCAAGCTAACATGCAAATTTAGGCAGGTAACAGTGTGACCATATTGTACATGGGCACAGACAGCAGCTGGAGAAAGCCCTGGGTCCTCTTATTGTCAATGAGCCAGTTTTTCTAAGCATTGGACAAGTGAAAATTGCACTGTGTCTTTCCCTTTTTAAGCCCAGTGAAGTGGTAAGGTCTCTGTGCTCCTCCAGGGGAAGCTGCATTCTCTACCATGCAGACTTACCATATATATAATACTTACAAGAGGGTAGCTGCAAGAATTAGGTTGAGCCTGACTCTTTATTTATATCAATTTCCACTGGGATTGTACTGTTGACTTCAACGGCCTCTTAGTACACTGTGTTTACATGAATGAGAACAACAGAAGAATTTGCCCAGAATGTATCACACTATATGCATGTAATCAGATTGTCAATATTCAGCTCCTATACAAGCAACAAAGTAGAGGTCAGAAAGGTTACCGTGTCTGTCCTTGTTCTGAGGAGTGCAGGGGACGAAGACACCAGAGTGCCACAGTGCACGAAAACCCATCAACCTATACAGATTTGAAATTCTAGTGCTTATACATACATGCTTAAATGGGACTCTGGCTTGGTGATTGACTAGCTTTGAAAATCATACTACACAGATGCTGATCATGCACGCTCAAATAATCACAATAGTCTCCATAATTATAAAATAGACTCATTCATTCTCCCGTTTTTGGCACCAGGTGAAATGCTTGATTTTGGTTGCCTGAGATTCCCTGGCTAGTTGGTGAAAAGAAAAGAATGCATTCCAAGTCAAGATTTCAAATATTCAAGATTTAGTTGGGCTGAATTATTTTCTGATTGTATCTCTTCTTGTGGTTACTATTTTAAGACTTTTCCTTGGGAAAGTGGAGTTGCCTCCATTTTGTATTTACAAGAATTGTTTCACTCTCTTCTGCTTAAAGCTAGAAAAATGGAAGAGAAGAGTTGTTCTGAGGAGCTAGGAAAGGTATTCCTCTTGGCTAGTCTTTACTTTCCCTTAAAACAGAAACTCTTAAAGGGGGGTCAGAGCAATTATCCACTTCCGAAGACCTAGGAATACAGATGAGAACCTTCAGCCTGTCGCACATTTTACAGGATAATGAAAATGAAAATGCAGAAAATCTTAAGGTGATATAATTGAATATCTTGGGATGGGGTTTGATTTGGACGTGTCGGGAAGGAGTATTTTGACTGGTTTGGGTATGTTTTGTTGGAAATGTAGAGTATCAAATTAAATCGCTTTAAAATACAATGTGCTGCAGTCAGTTTGGAGGTTTTTTTAAACCAGTAGAAACCTAAGTCAGCCAAGGTCAGCAGTTCCGCTGAAATTTTCTAAGGCTGTCTTGTGTGTACTGAGAAACAGTAAAATAATCCCATTATTTAGCACAGTGTAGTGATTTTCTGAAACGCTTATGTAAGATTAATAAAACATTTTAATTGATACCAGTTTACATATATACTAAAAATACCTGACAGTAGGTAATACAATTTTGGTTTGAAAGCATACAGAGTATCTCATACACTACCTCTTTAATAATAATTTTGGTGGCTCTGAATGGCTGTGCGTGGGTAGTTCTTTGCTTCTTCACTTCTGCAGGGTTCAGTCGTACACTGATGTTTTGTTCCGCAGTGGAAAGAAAATGAAGTGTTCTCATCACCAAATGTTACATGCCTACATCGGGAGGTTCCTCATGTGATTCGTGGAGAGGAAGCTCTCACACAGAACAGTTCAAAATTCAGAACAGAGCTCAATTTATTCTGTCTGAATTGCCATCTAAAGGAGCTCCTCTCTTTCTCTCTTAACTGTATAAATAGTATATAGACACTCCTCCTGATTTAAGCTGGTAAAGTTACAAGCTGTGATCTGGCTGGCTGCAGGCAGTTTGTGTACTTGCTGGCATTGTCTTGTAACAGGAAAACAGTGCAGATGGATCTGGTTTTCTGATACACAAATAGTACAATACTTCTAGAAAGCTAGTTTAGTCAGGAAGCATGCAGTCTTCGAGCTTTCTGTAGGTCTTGTAGTTCATTATGACGGTAATTCTTTACAAGGACTGTAGCTCACTAGAAGCTGGACTGAAACTTGGAATATTATTGGCCATCAAATAGTTTCAGCTGTCGATAATTCCTGGGGGTCATTGACCTGGGGCAAATTTGTACCATTGCCCTAGAGCTTCATGTCCCATTATTCACATTTTAAATCCGCAAAGATTTAGATAATATTTGTTCTTGAAACACTTTCAGACTGGGAAAAAATGTATAAATTTCTGTTTTAATTCTTGTTCCTGTAGAATTTGAAATGCATATATCAATGAAGAGCCTAAATATACATTGTTGAATCAGATATAACCTTTTATATACCTGACTTATGTATGGGCAGGGTTGTCATAGGGGGAAAAGACCGAATATCTTGAACACAAATAGCATGTTTTGACATAGGAAATACAACATAGTGACGTGTCAGTAGTCTTCTATCTTTTTGCTTATCCAGTTCACAGGTTTCTGCATTTCAAACTTCCAGCATTTGTGTTCATTACTGATCTCCCATGGAAAAGGTGGGATACCTTGGGCAAGTTGAGTTCTTTCCAAGGAATCTCACTGCCTGTAAGACTTGAAAGCAATTTGCTGTAAAGCACTAGGTAAGAACACGGAATTTGAAACCCATTACTCTGCACTGATGAGGTTTATCCTGAAGAACCTTTATGTACACTGACCATGGCTTGAAAAATGATATCAGAAAATCAGAATGTTTTTTCATTCAGTTATAGTATTATATCCAGTGTAGCAGGAAATGGTTTTGCATGACAGTACACATGTAAATGTCAATGCATATGTCATTTACAGTGTATCTGGGTGTTCTGTGAGATTCACAATGATCATGTTGGAGAAAACTGTCTCTGTTACACTAAATAAAATGTGCTTAGTAAAAATTGCTAGCAATTTTTTTCTAGACATATAATGACATGGTAAGAATACAAAACAAAACTACCAGAAACAAACCATTCCTCAAGCAGTAATATCTACAGGACAAGTGATCTAAATTGCTGGAACAGGGAGAGTTCATCACTGTACAGCAAAAGAAATATAACCTAAAGGCAAGTGAAATACTGATTCCAAGCTTTGGAATAACAGCAACAAATTTACCTACAGACAGAAGATGCATGGAAGCAATAAACGAATTATACAAGTCTTACACATGCAATCTGATTATTCTGACCAAAGTGTTAATTGGATCCTAACTGCCAGATCTGATATCTGTAGTCTTGTAGTGGGAACCTTTCAAAGTGATGAACTGTAATTCACTGAGCTGCTTGAAGCACTTGTAATTTACTGCATGTCATGCTATGAAGAGCCTGACCTAATGGACTTTACATTACCTGTAACGCTGGAAACCTTTCAATGAAACTAGTTGGTAAAAAGTAATAGTGGAAGTCTATTCAGAAAGAGGGAACAAAACTCCATTTTAAACACTGTTTTATATCCATATAAAAAGTTGGTCATTAAACAAAAGATGAGCAACTCAAGTCAAATATTTAAACTGGAATATTTCTCAGTGGTGAGGCGTCTGGTAAATTTTAAATTAAGTAGAAATGATTAATATGAAAAGAGAACCTGAGAAAGTTCTAAATGGTGTGGAATATGTTGTGCTTTAGATGGTCATGCATGAAATTCCCTCTTCTCAATATACTATGTTTAAAAATATGGTTTGAGATAACCATCGTTCCCTACTGCATCTTAAATCAATATTCAGAGATACTGAGGGAACATTTATCTATAAAAATACATTGTAGTTACTGAATGCTAACCAGAGTCCAAATTTAGCTGCCCCATGCAGAGGGCTGATGTCTAGTGGAAAGTAAAGACCTTCTTTTCCCATAGATGATGTTGGAAGGCAGCCGTAATAAGATAGGTTC